>NW_020312123.1:0-83143 GCF_002999335.1 Cyclospora cayetanensis | reverse complement strand
AATGCCTGCATATCAGCGGCTCTCCCTCTATGCGTGTGGCTGCCTCGGCGTGTGTCTGTGTGTGTGTTCTCTATCAATGCCTGCATATCAGCGGCTCTCCCTCTATGCGTGTGGCTGCCTCGGCGTGTGTCTGTGTGTGTGTTCTCTATCAATGCCTGCATATCAGCGGCTCTCCCTCTATGCGTGTGGCTGCCTCGGCGTGCGTATGCGCCTATGAATGCATGTGAAGAGGGGTTTTTTGCTTCTTTGCGCTGTATCGTGTTCCGCGGGCAAAGTACCCCCTACTGCTGCCGCCGCTTCTCCTGCTCGCTCACCGAACTGCGCACGCGACACCCCTTTTATCAAATGCTGCTCTTCTGTCAGGCGCCTTGTGGGGTGTGTTTTCTGCGCAGCTGCTTCCAGTTGTAACTTTCCGTGGAGATGAGACAGCCCGTCGCGCTTCAGTTCATGTGGTTCTGAACACAGAGTTCTCGGGATCTCCCATGAGGCGCAGTACAGGGACTGGTCCAGAGGGACGGCACGAGCATCGGCGAGAAGGCGTTCAAGGGCACCTCCGGCAGTCTCCTGGCAGGAGCAGCTGCTGCGACGAGGTGGCGTGGAGGGGGGAGGAAGACAGTCCTCAGGAAGGCGCACTTGCCGCTTCTTCTGCGGCAGCAAACACGTGGAATCAACCCCCCCTGTGCTACCCCGCCCCCCGCCCCTCTCACAGAGCAGCAGCGGCTGCCAAGGAGGAAGAGGCCTCCCCATCTTCTGGAGAGACTGCTCGGAGCTCCACCCTCTTCGAATTCAAGAAGGCGACGGGCGTTCCAACGAAAACGGTGATTTCCACAGTTTACGCATGCAGCTGGTCAGACCCCCCCACCGTCAGGGCCTGTCCTATACAAAAATACCTTGCACATACGCAGCACAGGTGCGTCTTGCCAGCGTCACTGGCTGTCCAAACCCCTTCTGAGCATCAGCGGAAAGATGATTCACCTCGCCAGCCACCTCCAGTCTTACTTGGAACCCAAGTCTCCAGGCTCTCCCCCCTTTCCCCCCTTCTCCCTCTTCTCCCCGAACTGCGCAGTGCCCCTGCAACCTTTGCTTCCTCGCCTCAGAACCTCCTTCCGATTGCGTGTCTGGCTTGCCCCCTTGCGTTTTTCTCCGCTTTACAGAGATCTCGGAGCACTTTGCTTGGGACCAGCTGCCAGCGCAGCCGAAGCCGAAGAGGAACGTTGGGTGCGGCGTCTCTCGGGATGCAGCAGCATTCACCCTGACAGGGGGCAATGCGCAACTCAAAAGTGCGTTGTGAATCACAAGCACAACAAAAATGAGGGGAGGAGGAATGCTGCTCCAGGTGGACCCCGGTATCTCGCGATGAGCGACTGTCTCGGAGAGTACCCCGAAATCCTCGTGCAGCTCCTCAGGGGACCACTTGCGCGACTGCACCCCGAGGTCGACCTGCTAAGGCTTCAAAGGGATGCTAAACCACTCTCCATTCCAGACGAACCAGGTATAGCCTTTGCTCAAAGTGCCCGCGCAAATAAATACACCCCGTCCGCCTACACTCTCTTCGCGCTCTCCCCACTCTTGCTCTGTCTACAGCTCTCTGTCTCTCTCTGTGCCTCTGTCTAAATTTGTGTCGCTGTCTACATTTGTGTCGCTGTCTACATTTGTGCCTCCGTCTACATCTGTGTCGCTGTCTACATTTGTGTCTCTGTCTAAATTTGTGTCGTTGTCTACATCTGTGTCGTTGTCTACATTTGTGTCGCTGTCTACATTTGTGCCTCCGTCTACATTTGTGCCTCTGTCTACATTTGTGTCGCTGTCTAAATTTGTGTCGCTGTCTACATTTGTGTCGCTGTCTACATTTGTGCCTCTGTCTACATTTGTGTCTCTGTCTACATCTGTGTCTCTATCTGTCTATCTGTCTCTCTCTATCTATGTATCTCTCTTTCGGCCTCTCTTTTCAATGCATTCGCTTTTGTACTGTTGCCTCTTTGCCTCTTCGCTCGCTTCCGTTGTGTGTGCAGTGCGACAGGACCTGTGCCTGTGGATAGGAGCATTCAGCATCCCTCGTGATGACAAGCGCTACAGAGGGGGGGAGGACGCGTGGTTTTTTGACGCACAGCGGAACGCCTTTGGAGTTGCGGATGGCGTCTCTGAATGGGAAGATCTCGCTGGAATAAACCCCCAGGAGTATGCGCAAGACTTGATGAAGGGCACGCATGAAACCATCAGCCGCATGCAGGCACAGCACCAACGCGGCCGACAGGCGACTGCCTGCTGCACGGGCAGTCACACGGAAGCAGCGGCTGCAGCTGCAGCAGCAGCACCAATTCACGAGAAGAGGAGCCCTGGTGCTCCAGCAGAAAGTCTGACGGAGACATCGAAAAATCCCCCTTCAAGCCCAGCAGACACAGCGAAGGAGGCTCTGACGACGGCTTACCACAAGGCGCGCAACTTCGGAAGCAGCACGGCGATTGTTGGCGTTTTAGACGGCGATAATGGAATTTTCGGTGATGCACATATATATATATATACTCTCTCTCTCTTGTGTTCGCTATAACCCTTGGCTTTTCTGCCACGTGCCTTGCGTGCTGAGGATTTCAGTCTGCCCCCAAGAAAGCGCTTCAAATTGCACATATATATGTATATATACTCTCTCTCTCTCTTGTGTTCGCTGTAAGCCTTGGCTGTTCTGCCACGTGCCTTGCGTGCTGAGAATTTCAGTCTGCCCCCAAAAAGCGCTTCGAATTGCTGCTTCTCCAAGAAGCCTGCCTGTCTGCTCGCCTTTCAGAGCGTCTGGCGCTCGCGTCTGCGCACGCTTTGTGCACTGCAGGTCTAGCAAACTTGGGTGACAGCAGCTGCTTGATCCTGCGACGTCCCCGAGTGCGGGGAGCCTTAGGGCAGTTGAGCCTTGTCAAGAAGGTGAAGGAAATGCAGCATGGATTCAACGTGCCGTATCAGTTTGCTCATCTGCCTGCGCCGGAAGAGTGGGAAGGACTGCTTAAGAGGGTAAAAAGGCACGAATGGGGACAGCCTTCCTTCCTTCCCCTCCTATTGTGTCTCGTCTCGGCTTTCTCTTCTCGTCTTTTCTCGTCTCGCTTGCGTTTGTCCATAGCGGCCTGCTGCTT
Organism: Cyclospora cayetanensis; assembly: GCF_002999335.1. NCBI lineage: Eukaryota > Apicomplexa > Conoidasida > Eucoccidiorida > Eimeriidae > Cyclospora > Cyclospora cayetanensis. Next base: position 80,027 of record NW_020312123.1, on the reverse strand, counting down.
CTGCCGCTTCCCTCCCGACGGATGCCTCTCAATGCTGCGCTCCGTCTGTGGCGTTGAGGCGTGCTTCGCACCTGCTGCAGGGTCTGACACGTCTGGTCGGAATAGCCAAGCAGGAGCACGTCCAGGGAGACGCGAGTCGTTTGGGTGATGAACCCTCCGCTATTCAGGCAGCCAACGTTCCCGTGCAAGATGGGGACCTCATTCTCCTCGGCACTGATGGCCTCTTCGACAACATTTTTGACTTTGAGGTTCTTGCGCTCACGGGTAGGCTGCGGCTGTCGCTCTAAGACTTTTGAAAGGGGGAGGGGCAGGAGGGGAGCCAGGCCGAGGTTGCTGGTGGCTTGGGTGTTCACGGGCGTTCAAGCGTTGTATGCGGGAAGAGCTCGGGGGTCGTACACCAACCCCACTGCAGAGGCTTGCACTCTCTCCTCTGCCCCTCCCCACACGCTTCAGCATCTCGGTGTTGGAGACCCCTTTTCCGCTTTGGCCATAGCGGCTTCGTCCTCCTTTGTCTTGGCGTGTTGCATCCATCTTCATCTCTGCAGCCTGCCGCTGTTGAGACGCCTGTGCCTCCGCTCCTACTGCCACTGCGGATCTCCCTTTTGCGGATTACGGGGCCCTGCTCTGTGGCAGCTTCCCTGTCTGTCTCTGTCTGTCTGTTTCTCTCTCTGTCTCTGTCTGTCTGTCTGTGTCTCCCTCTGTCTCTATCCCGCTGTCTGTGTCTCTCTCTGTCTCTATCTCTCTGTCTGTTTCTCTCTCTGTCTCCATCTCTCTGTCAGTGTCTCCCTCTGTCTCTATCTCTCTGTCTGTGTCTCCCTCTGTCTCTATCTCTCTGTCTGTGTCTCCCTCTGTCTCTATCTCTCTGTCTGTCTCTCTCTCTGTCTCTCTCTCTCCTTTGCTTTCTCGCTGCATGCTCGTGCGTTGGAGACGTCAATTTTCAGTTTCAAAGTGTCCATCGCGTCTCTGGAGGGCGGTTTTTTTTCTTTTTCCCCCCTTCCTTACTTCTTTCCGTCAGCAGCTTCTGCCTCTGCCCAGTTCGAGCTTGAAAGCAAGCCTCGAGTGCTTCCTGCCTTCCTTGCGCGCATGCATGCATGTGTGTCGCCTTTTACTGGGATCGCAGGTCTCTCAGTCTCACCCCACGAGGCACAAACGCTGCTCGGAGACGCTTCTCTTGCCACTCCCCCCGAAGACATTGCGCGGGCACTCGCCTTGGCAGCCTATTGGCGGTCCCTTGACAAAGACGCTCAAACGCCTTTTTCCAAGGAGGCTAGACGCTGCTGCAACAAGCAAACCCTGTCCGTAGAGACTTCCGAGGGGTCCCCAGAGGCTTCTTCCGCGCACGCCATGTTTCTTGCTGGCCTCTTGAGCGGCGGCAAAGAGGACGACATCACAGTTGCTGCTGCATGGGTGTGTCGCAAGGACAGCTGTATATACACCTCGGACGGGCAGGCAGACAGCGCTGCAGCATCGACCCACACTGGAGAGGATCGCCAACAACCCCAAGTAGGCGGCTCTCCGCAAAAGCAAGAGCGGCAGCAGCAGGGCGAGGCACTGCCGCCACTGAGCAGTCCACACCCCACTCCAGAACCTCACTTTCGAGAAAGAGGGCTTCACTCCCAAAACGGCATAGGAAGCAGCGGCTGCAGGAGCAGGTGAGAGCGGCGTCAAACACTGGACCTCTCTGTAACGTCATTGCTGCCTGATCGACGACCCCTCCGCCTCTTGGGAGCTTCTTCCCGCGAAGGCCTCTGCAAATTGTTCACAGGCAGCAGCCGCCGCTGCATGCTTCTCCCAGCCTCACCTGGGTTCGCTCAACTTCTAGCCTGCTTGCTGTGTGCTGCTACAGGGGGAAAAGCCTCGCAGAGCAGCCTTCTCCATTAGGGCGGAGGCTGCAGCCTTAAGACGCACTCCGCTTCCTTTCATGGGGGGATGCGAACCCTCCTACGGCCAAAGCGCCTGTTCTTCATCTTCTTCAGCTTTGTCGCCTCCCCCTCAGAATATGTGGACACTCACACATTGGCAGCAAGGCGTTGATGCTCTCGAGATTGATTGTACTGCTGCATCAGGACGGCCGTCTCTCAGGGTGACACGCCTCGGGGGGAAATTGCAGCCAGCAACACATTTGGTGTTCTTCGCACAACCCTTGTGGAATCTTGTCGGACTCCCCCACGCAGTGCGGTTACTGTGCTAGTGTTGCGTGCCTATACCAAGGGTGCCTTTCCGCTACTGCCTGCCTGCCACCCAAGTTCAGGGAGATGCAGGGCAAACAAGCACACAGTTAGTCACACACTTTACAGAACTTTCATTGGGCTGGGGGAGGGCCAGTACACCCACATTTTCCGCCTTATCCCGCATGCTTTTGCACCTAATCACTTGTACCGTGCGTCATGCATACACCTACACACACATCCATACACCTACACCTACACACACATACATACACCTACACCTACACACACATACATACACCTACACCTACACACACATACATACACCTACACCTACACACACATACATACACCTACACCTTCACCTACACCTACACCTACACACCTTCACACATACAAAACATACACACACACAGAAAGAGAGAGCTCGCGTGCGGTGTCTTCACACGTGTGCCTCACCAGGCCCCCACAAAGCTTCACTCAGAGGGTATGTATAAACCCACCCGTCTCTATCTTTGCAATTCAGTTGCAGCGTCAGAACCCCCCACGAAGTGTGTCTGTCGCGGTCAGCCTCCAGGTAAATGGCTTTCAAAAAAAACTGTTGGTTTACTTCCTCTTCCGCGTGAGCCGACCAGGTGGTGGTGGAAAGGTCTTAAGCTGGCCGTGCCTCTGGGATACTGGTTTGTTTACTCCGCAAAGCGATTACTGCGCTTCTGGAACTAGGACGCTAGGGCCATGTCACTAGTGAGACTTGGAGAAATCGGGGAGAGGAACTCGGGGAAATTAAGTGACGCCTTGTTGTGTTGGAGTTGCACGTAGATCGTATAGGCGCTCTCCTCACTGCACTACAACAATCGGATACGTAAACTTACGCAGCCACGAGGGGTTGTGGCCCTGCCACTATGAATTAGTAAGGGTGGGGGAGACTGGTGGCGGCAGGCGACGTAAGGAGGATACGTGTGTGGCGGTGAGCGTGCCATCCTGCTCAGGCCGCTGAGCAGTGCCTCTCTTCCTGATATCTGGTGCAGGAGAGCGATGTCGACAGGTGTCTACAGCGTACTGGCTCTCGCGGGGGAAAGTGTCACTGCAGCGATAAGCAGTGGAGGGGGAAATGACGGAGAACTAGCTAGTATTCCTTGGACGCTCAGCGTACAGGGAGGGAAAAGGGAGCGGCGGTGGAGGGGAGCCGGGGAAGAAAGGGGCGAGAGACGCATAGGAAAGGGTGGGACCTGGTGTCACATAAAGTAGAGGAGGAGGTCACTGCAGGTGAGGCCTTCTTGCCAACTAATAAACACGGTCCAGCTAGGCAGAAGAACGATTTCTCCGCAGGCACTGAAGATTGCAACACCCCACAAAAGCGCCTCATTGGGGCCGTGCAGCAGCAGCACTACAGAGGGCCTCTCTCTACCTTGATGCGGGGGAGGATTTTAAAGGTGAAAACCTCTGAAGAAAGGGGCGTTTCGCCAAAAAAAACGACGAGGGCTTCCGCCGTCTTCCAGAAGGAACGTCGTTCCTTCCCCGTCTAGCGCCAAGTCCCCAAGCATTGCCGCTGGGAACTGCCGCTTTCGCGGTGCCTGCCTGCATGCACATGCATTATGTGTCACTCGGCTTCGGCGCCTCGCGGTAAGTCCACGTTCGTTTGGGCTGCATGCCGAAGCGCCGTGCAGACGAGCTTTTCATACTCCTGCAGCACGAAGGGGGCGTCCTCCACCCCAAGTGTTTCCTCGCTCGGTGTGCCAAAGCGCCTAGGATACACAGTCTGGGAGCCTTGTACGGCGAGTCTGTCTGCTAGTTCATTTCCGATCACACCAGCGTGAGCTCGCACAGGCACAAAGTGGACTGCCCCTCGCCAGCAAGCTCCCCGGGGGAAATGCTCTTCTCTTTTTCCTATGAGAAGCCGCACTGCTTGAACTAAGTCCGCATTCTTTACATCTGCCCCCGAAGCACACTTCCAGTTGTTGTGCTGCCAGCGGTCCCCCCAGGGCCCCACACACTTCACGGCATAGCTGCTATCCGAATAAACTACCAGTTTCTGCTCAAGAGCGTTGCATGCACCCGTGTGCTCCCTCGCCTGCAAGTCATCATAATATTGAAAGGCCAGAAGAGCTGTAAGGAGGGAAGCGAGTTCTGCCCTCTGGTTTGTCTGGGGTCCGTGAATCAGAGGAAGCGCTAAACTCCTCTTGAAATCGTCTCCAAACGAGATCCCAATTCCAGCAAGGGCGCCTGGGCGGCCGTTGTGCGGGCAGGCGCCATCCGCATAGACGGAAACTATCTCGTGTGTCTTTCGAGGCCTCTTGGAGGCGTCGTATCCACGCAATATGCGGTGCTCGATAGCCCCCCCTTCGCCGTCATCGAGATGAGTGGCAAGACGGGGGGGGGGTGCAGGGCGTCGTCCGGCTTGAGAATTCGTGAAAGGCTTCTCGCCTTTGAAGGCTGCTGCTGCCTTCGACGGTGCCTCTACATCGGGGGGGGGGATGCGTCCAGTCGCTTTTGAGATTAGGACGGCCCTGCGAGGATGAGGGTTGGCTGTTTTGTTGTTGTTGCTGCTGCTGCCAGGACTGCCCCTCGCGTTGACGCCGCCACTTCCGTTGCTGGCGGGGGTTGCAGCTGCTCGCACGCCGTCGAGAAATGTTTCTTCCGCTCTGCTGCCTATGCACCATCCACAGGCCGAATGCCAGGCTACAGGGGCACAAGGATTTGTGGGGGGAGAAGGAGACTTCAGTGGCCTTAAGAGCGCACGTGACAGCCTGCTCTGCACACTGAGCCCTAGTATCAAGCCCACCGAGATATGATGCGGCGGAAGCTGCGAATTCTCAGAAGAAAGGAAGAGACAGGGAATTGCTGCTGCCAAGATCCGCAGCACCAGCGTGCCCCAGAGGGCCCCCAGCCTCATGGAAGCGCCTCTCCTCTGGCCGCAGGCATTCGTTTGTGGATTCAGAGTTCTTCTAGACGCACATAGGCTGCATAAAGGGGGCTAATGAGGGAAGAAAAGCAGGAGTGGGTGTAAGGGAGCCCCCATATACACACGGCGTTGGCGCACGCCCTTGTCCTGTACCCAGTAGTACCCCGAGGAAGGCAAGAAAAAGGGCTTCCTCTTGGGAAGCAAATCTGCGCAGAGGGGGAGACCAGTTGTCTTAAGGAGGCAATAGACTAAGCTCTTGCATTTACCCGCGGCTGGATGGTCGGTGCGGCGTAGGGAGTGCGCTTAGTTGCACAGAGGCAGGTGAGGAAGAAGCGGTGGTGTCCTTAGCAGGAGGTTTCCTAGAGTGCAGTCTATGTATGTGGGGGCCTATTCCGTATCACCCTTAGCTTCTTTGGCGTGTTTATTAGATGAGTTTCCCTCCTTACTTGTGCTGGACTGTCCGTACTGCTCTAACAAGCAGAAATTCCCCGCTGAAACGGCAGATCTCTCTCTGGTGCCCGAGGGACTGCGGGAGCTCGAGAAGGCTGCGACGGAGCGAACTTCTCCGTGGAAATCAGCGATTTGTGCACGCGAGAACGCATTTTTCGCGCCCCTGCCTCAAGATGAGTGCTGAAGCCCAACCTCCGGCCAGCAGTAGCGATGCCGATACACTGCAGCCGATGCTTACAGCCATGGCGACTTCAGAACCCTGCGCGCCGACGGGAACATCCTTTAGCGGCTCGAATGACGCTTCTTCCTCAAAGGCCCCTGCAATTCCGAAGAATTCTCCGAGGAGTCTTCGGTTGCTCATCGTTGCAGGTCCAAGCGGCGTTGGGAAGGGAACCCTCGTGCGTAGACTCCGCGCCCAGTGGCCGTCGGTGAGGCAGCCCTTTACTGTCGGTCTGCTTGATATGCAACGTGTCACCCTGTCCGCGAGCACAGAGCGTGTGCTCCTCTGCACCCTAAGAAATGCCGCATCCCGTCTTGCTCTGTATGCGCCTTCCGTCGTGGCGGGGGGCGGGGGCCCCTCCATGGACACCAAGCGGGGGCCCTGCCAGGGATAGATACAATGCGCTGTGCATGCAGACGTACGAGTGACTTTTTCCTTCAGGCCTTTGGCTTTTCCGTGAGCCACACAACTCGGCAGCCTCGTCCAGGCGAACAACATGGCCGCGAATATTATTTCGTCTCGCGGGAGGTGATTGAGGATCTCCGGGATAGAGGAGCTTTGTTGGAGCATGCAGTGTTCTCGGGAAACATGTACGCCACCTCTGTGGAGGAGGTTCGACGCATTTCGTAAGCTCCAAAAGACCCGCACCCGAAGGCTAAGGGCTTATATATCGCTATATTTTGGGTGCCTTTTTCTCGGGGTATCTTCCGCTTTTGCATTGGTGCGACGTTTTGCGGGGACCTCTGCCTTTTGTGGTGCTTTTGCTGCTTTGCTGTTGATAATGATGGTGGCGTTGTCGGTAGAGCACCCGGTTGCTGCTGCTCTTCTCCTTGCGGACAGCCGAGCTGCTGTACGGTGCGCAAGCGCTGCTACAGTTACGGTGTGACACTGTGCATATGTCTATTTGAATGTGTGTATGGATGTGCTTACGTTAGTGCGCATGTGGTTGCATGTGCGTTTATGATACGATAGTATGCGCATGCATGCACGTATATCTACACACTTGTGTGCAGAGAGATGGGACAGATCTGTTTGCTCGAGATCGACCTCGTTGGGGTTGCAAAGGTGAGGGCTCATGGATTTCCCGGTGCCCGTTTCGTCTTCATTGAGCCGCCTTCACTTGAAGTACTCGAGACACGGCTGAAGGGGAGGAAGACGGAGACTCCAGAAGCTGTCCGTACTGCAACTTTTCCTACAACACACCATTTAAAAAGTAGCTCTATAAGTTGTATCCCAATGCTGTTTTTCTAAAGGGGAGAGGTTGCGCAGGGAGAGGCGCCGGAAGGAATTCCAAGTCCGCTGAGCAGCCTCTAAGCTTTAGGCCATGTATGTGCCTTCTTGTCGACTTGTGACCTTTACGATTTAACCTGCGTATCTGGGGTGGCAGCCGGCAGTAGACCAAGGGGCATTATCTCCCCAGGATGGTGGTAGTCCGTCTTCAAGCGTTCCATGTTGTGCCTCAACGCCGATGCTTTTTGCGGTGTGTTTTCGCAGTTGCAGAAGCGGCTCAATCATGCGCGAGAAGAATTGGAAGCATCGAAGAACCTGCCATGGGATCTGCGGCTTCTCAATAATTCCGTGGAGGTGGCTTGGACAGAACTGCGAGACGCCGTCAGTACGTGGTTCGGCCTCCCTGTGGAAACTGAGCAGTAGGGCCCTGCAAGCAAACTTTCGTCAGAGTTGTCATATCGGGTGTTCGGATTCCCACCGTGTTAGTGTTCTGCTGTTGAAGTACTGCATTTGAAGCACTTTGTGAGACGGAAACAGGTTCAGGTATATCATTTTTGCAGCAGCTGCTGCTGCAGAGCTAGCAGCAGCACGGTGAAAAGCACTGGCAGTGTCAAGGTGGAGGAGGCTCGTGTCCGGGGTTGTGATTAATTGGACTTGTGATTATAAAAGATCGCGTGCACCATGTATTTATCTATACTATGGTGGTGCCCAAGGGGAAAACGTTTTATGCCCCGGTGATTTGACGGGGGCGTTGTGAGCTGTTTACTCATCCCATGCAAGGTTTGCATGGAGGCATATATTCCAGTTGGTCAGGTAATGTGGCGTTCTGGCCTTGGGCCGAACGCGCATGTGCACTCAGAGAGGCTGCTGGGTACGGCAGGACGGAGCAGTGCGGGGAAACTTGAAAAGGCACAAAAGGAATGAGAAAAGCCGACTCAAAATAGGTGAAACAGACACACAGTCGCATGCAGCGAGAGAGAGAGGGAGTGCGACTTCTGCAGAGAACAAGAGGCGCAAGCATATACCGAAGAAAAGTCCTAGCTAGGAAAGTAAAGGCCGTATTGCGTAGGCATCTAGAGGGTGCTCAGTATGCAATGGGCATTAGACAGAAGCCTGCATAGGTCCTCCTGTATGACAGAGGCCACTCAAGGAGCTAGCGCTAGGGCAGTGCAGCAAGGCGAGCTGCAGTAGACACAGGCGAGAAGCACTGCAACGAGACGGGCCAAAACGCGCCAGCGCGGGAGCTACGATAGGTTTTATGACGGGCGGGGGAGCTACTGCCAACCTCGAATTTCTGCTTTTGTAAGTATTTTGGTACCACTCACGAGTCATTTCCTCGCTGGCGCAAGTTGCTGCACAGAACTGTTGGGCAGGGGCGACAGTACGTCCCCAAAAAGCCGCAACTGGACCCTGTTGCTAACACGCTTCTCCTCCGTTAGGATGCGCGCGGTCCCCTAGGCTTTCGTGTGGCGGGATGTCGTCTGAATGCCGTCTTTCTGTAGTCAGTCCTCCCCCTGTCTTCATGGCTGTGCGTACGCGTGCTATTACCTCCCAGGCATTCGCATTCCTGTAGGCCTTGATCGTTTTCAAAGTTCGTGAACCTCAACTGCCGACGTTTTATTGCGTCTAGGATTGCCCATTGCACCCGGATTGAACCGGTTAGGCAGATGATAGATAGGATGGGTAGAAATGCAGTGGACTCGCGCCAGTCAAGTTATCTGTCCTAGTTCTTATCCCTGGTTATGATTTTTGTTGGAGCTAAATTGAGGAGAGGGTGACACGATACGCAATATTGCATCGCGCCGTATTTATTTATGTTCAATCACAGATCTAAAGCAATAGTGCCCAACAAAGAAGACGGTATAATCACTGAGTGCCTCAAAACTTCCAAAGTATTACGTATTTGGCTTGCAAAACTACGGGGTTCTTTTCGCTCATTCCATCCGACCGCCGCTACTGTAGGAGGCGAATTCACGTATGTAGTGCTGACAAACCAGGGAATATACCAACACTGAACTCGAAACTAAGCGCCTCTCAAAGGGGCCGCCTCCGCGGTGAAGGCGCAGAGAACGACAAGAACAAGCAGGCACTGGAAAAGCTTGCAAGGAGCTAGGCTGCAGTATAAAGCGGCAAGATGGCCAGGAGGGGCCAAACGGGTAGGGAGGACGACGAGGGCAGTGGGAGTAGTGCCACAAAAACGCGCAGCCAAGAATTACATGCGACCCATCGGAAGACGCAGAAAGGGGGGAAAAGATACGGAAACGACGGCGCAGGACTCTAGTCAGGTGCTGTACCGACTGTGCTGTGAGCTGCGCAAGACTTCCACTTTGCGAAAATCCCAAGGCTTCCTCCCCAATTCGTGCCGCTGCCTCCACTTCTCCCTATTGCATCAACCGTATGCATATAAGACTGTTGAAGACGGGTGTAGAGTTCACAAAAGTGCAAGCCCCCGCCTGTCCACTATTCAGCAGCTCCGCTTCATCTAGCGTATGGAGGTGTATGCTGCCTCTAAGGACACCTTAGGAAACAATGTTTTTTACGCGTGCTAGCAAGCAGGCGCCACTCTCCAGCAGACCTATTCAAGCGCGTTTATGAGCACTACTGTCGAATTCTCAGCACCCAGGGAGGGCTGGCTGCATTTGGCTTACATGACTGCAAAGCCATGCCACTGGTTCGGGAGAAGAAACAAGAGGCCTTGGAGGCCTTCGCTCCATCCCATAGAAGAGACACCCTGGTAGAAAAAAGCCCATCCGGACTGTCCACCGATGTAGCACCTAGAGCCATTTTGGAAGCGTGAGAAGAAAGAAAATACCCCTTGCCCTCTCTGCGGCACATATCGGTCCCCCCAATACCCAGAGACCCCGCAGAGGGCCCTATCTCCCAGCAGGAGATAAGAGACCCCTACTGAATACTCTAAACAGCTCGACACACGCAAACAAACTCACACACGAGCGCCCCCACCCCGGACCAAAATATGAGTGTGGAGGAACCACCATTGTCTGGACTCGGCTCACAGATAGCATTATATACACATATGCACGTAGGTGGACGCATGCTCATACACATGCATGCTACGATGTACAAAGGCCTTTGCACACCCGAAGGCTTCTCTCCGCTGGTTCGCTGCACCTCTCGATGTGTGCCACGCATCTCGATCGTTGCATGGATCTACATCCACATCAGTGTACACCAATTCGCGCCTTGACGCAGTACATTTCAGCGAGAGCGCATACACATAGACACGCACGTACACATGTATAATCTTGAAGGGCGAATACATACACATACGCATCTAAAAAACATAAGAAGAGACCACCGGCCTATCGCTGCGATAGACAACGGCTGTCCGAGGTGTCTAGATGCATGTTCTAAAGGCCGCTTCTGCCCAAAAAGAGCAACCTCAAACGCACCACCACAGAGGTTCCTGAAACCTCATGGAGGGCAGGAGAGGCTCAGCTCTACGGCCTAGCAGCCCCCACAGAAAGCTCGCAGAAACCCCCCTTTGGCGGTCCGTTGAGACTGTGCAGTGTACACCCGACCATCATGTGGGGCCTCTATTCGATTTCATCCAGGCAATTCGTCGCCGTGGAACCTCCAGAACCCTAAAACTCGAGGCTCATGCCCTTCCAGAAGGACCCTCCCTCCTCCTCTCCCCATCCCCTCAAGCCCCAAAGTCTCCATTTTCAGGGCCCCTGCCTGCATGCAACCGCATCGCCGGCCGATGATCCTCACTGGAGGAGGCTACAGCTCCCGAGAGTCTCTCGAGAGCTCTCAGGGAGCGCCGAGGGAGGGAACACGGCTACTCTAAGGCAGAGGCAGAGTGGGGGCATGCAAGGGCGGCTGGCAGAGGCCAAGTAAAAGCAAGGGCCAAAGCCATCGACTGCCCTCCTTCTTCTCGCCCGGATTGACACCTAGACCTAGGAAAAAACCCTTTGGCTCTGCGCCGAAGCTGCCAGTGTTGCCTGCTCCTTCCACTGTTGCTTACACTCACACGATCTCCGTGGCAACAACGCATACAGGACAGCACTGAGCCTTGCTACACGAGCCACTTAAGGGTGCCTGAGGGCTCGCTAGACGGGCAGCAGGCAGCAGCGGATACATCTGCTGCTGCAAAAAACATCAAGGGATCCGCTCACGTCTCCCTATGTGGACACAGGGCAGCGAAAGGGTGCCTTGAACCCCACGAAAGCAAGAGAGGGGCCAGTCATCCCGCCGTCCAAAACTCTCCGTGGAGAAAGCAAAACAGACCCGACAGCCACTGCCACTGTATTGACAACTACTCCAGCTCCTATATAAAGCAATACAGCGTTGCGCGCCATGCCAGTGCAGACGCTTTCGGATGCTGGGGCCATAGCAGCCTCCTCCTCGCGTCCTATAAAAAAAAGGCACAAAATGTAAAATCGCGACATGAAGCGAGCGAGCCCAGTGATGCCCCCACCCCTCAGCATCCACAGAACCCTCCAAATGCGGAATCCGCCTTTTTGCACGAAGAGAGGAGGCTTACCCCCTAGATTAGTCCATTAGGAGACGTCGCTTCAGCAGGTCGAGAGGAGGCGGTCTGAGCTGCAGCGGCACACCCCACCCACCATCCGCATGGAGAACAACGCCAATATCGCCTTCCCAACAAGCTGGACCGCCAGCACCACGCAGCAGCAGCAGCGGCAAACAGCCAGCAGCACCGATTCGCGACAGCAGTCGACGCTTACTTTTGCGGGGTGCTTGGGTGCGAGGCGTCTTGGGTGCTGTGGCAGCACCCAGAGGGGGGAAGTCTGAGGCTTCCAAGGGCAGATCCGACTGCCTTGTACGCCACGTTGTGCCTCCACCAACAGCGGCACCAAAGGATACTGGTGCTGGGCTTCTTCCTGCCGCTCTTGGTGTTGCTTGTTCATCGTTACTAGGACTGCTGCTACTGCCGAACTCGGCAGCTGCAGCCGAGCTTCTGCCTGCGTCAAAGTAAGTCTGCTGCTGCTGCTGCTGCTGGTAGTGCTGCTGGTACTGCTGCTGCTGCTCATGGCCCTCACTTGCTGCCAAGGGGCCTCCTCGTACACTCCATGGCACCCCATGCCCTCTCCGTCGACCCCCCCCCCGGCTAACCCCTGAGCACAGACCGATACGACACACAGCAGATGTGCAGCTGCTGCACGATGGATCCTCTCCCTCCTTCTCCAAACCAGAGAGAGGCTACGACGCACACTGGCACCGGCGCTGCCAGCTGCCGCCGTGCTCGAAGCCCCCTCCCTCCAATCAGCGAAGTCGCGTGTGGTGGGGAGCCCGTCCACAGAAAAGCGGAGACGCATGCAACGAACCTGCAGACTGATTGCTTCCTCTTGGGGGCCCCCCCAGAGGAGGAGCAGCCCCTCTTCCAGGCATCCCCCCGCCCCCAAACCAGCGATTCCCGCTGCTCCGCCCTCGACTGCCGCCGTAGCCGCCTCGATTTCGCATGCCGTGTTGCTGCTGCTGCTGCGAAGCAGAAGCAGAAGACAGAAAGCCCTCAGACTGCTGCGGCGCCACGTAGTACTGCTGCTGGGGGGGCCGGGTGGCAACATAGGAAATAGGCACGAGCATGGGGGGGGGGCCAAAACCAGCGGGCATGGTGTAATACAGATGCTGTTGCTGCTGCTGGCGACCCCTTCGGAAGTTCTCCCCTTCGGCGGCTGCTGCTGCGCAGGGGCCTCCTGCCGCGGGGGGGGCCCCCCCAGCAGCTCCCCCCGCTCCACGGCCTCCTCGGTGGTAATTTGCATGCATGCCAGCCCGCCCCGCCCCCAAGGCAGCGGCGGAGGCAGGAGGCTGCGAACTCGGCATCCAGCAGCAGCCCATCATCTGCTGCTGCTGCATGCGGCTGTGGGGTCGAAATCCCCAGAAAACCGGAAAGGCCTCACTATCCAGAGGGTACGCTGGCACGGAATGCGGCTGCTGAGAAAGCCTGTTGTTGTAGCCTTCCGCCGCGCCTGAGGGGCCCCCGCCACTCCCCCCGCGCGATGCAGGGGGCCCTTGAAGGGCGGGGGCCCCCATCTGAGAGTACCCCCTCGGCGAGACGAACCCAGGGGCCCCCCGCTGCTGCCCCCTTCCGCCGCCGCCGCGCTGCGCCCTCCATGGTCGCCTCTGCTGCCGCTGGTGCGACGCGAAGGCGCCTGACGCGTCTGGCGAGCTCCCTGGGGGGGGGGGGGCCCCCCCCCCGGCAGCGGCATACATGGGGGGCTGGGGGCCCCCCATGGCGACTGCCATAGGCGGAGGGGGAAAGAAGCGGGGGGCAGCTGCTGCTGCTGCTGCTGTCGCGGCTGCGGCTGCCGTTGCCTGTGCAGACACTACACGGTGCAACGCGTGAGAAGCCTTTATGCCGACCTGGAGAGGCCGCCCCTAGAGGCACAAGGGAAAAAAAGAGACGCAGTCACACACACGCATGCAAATCAACGGCATGCGAGGCTGAACGCCTGCGTGTGTGCAGGCGCGTCTCCTCCAACACGCAACGACGCAAACAGCAGCCTGTGAAAAGGCCAATAGAAGAGGGGAAAACCAACCCCCTTCCCCCCACACAGAATGCGGCGGCGCGGAAGATATCGAGGCAGACGACCTCGCAGAATGCTGCACATCCGCCGTCCCCTTCTCCCCTGAGGAGGCGGCTTGGCTCCGCATGCCTCTCCCTCCCTCCCTGTCTGCCCTAACCCTTCCTTGTCTCCCTTTCATCTAGCTAAAATGCACCTTCCATCCCCCGAAACACCCCCAGACTGTGCATTCACCCTGTACCCCACGTACATTGAGTTCTTGAGTCCGAAGCCACAGAGCAACTTGCTGCGTGGTGTCAGCCTCCTTGAACGTGACAAACCAAGTATGATTGATGTCTTTCCTTACGCTACAACACTGCTCTTCCTCCTGATTCTGTGGCACCTGGTGCTGCCCCTCCCCCTCCTCTTCCGAACCCTGATCATGCGGCTGCGACTGTTGTTGCTGCTGCTCCTGCTGCTGCTCGTGTTGCTGCTGCTCCTGCTGCTGCTCGTGTTGCTGCTGCTCCTGCTGCTGCCCGTGTTGCTGCTGCTCCTGCTGCTGCTCGTGTTGCTGCTCCTGCTGCTGCTGAGAGAGCATGGGCGCCTTGTAGATGAGAGCGAGCACCTGCTCCTGAGTCGTCTCGGGTGGGAGGTCTCTAAGGAACAGCGTATTCCTGGCTTTTTCCATCAGCCGTGCAAGACACACGAACTCTTCGAGCGCATCCTCACAACTGCTGCTGCTGCTCGTGTTGTTGCTGCTGCTGCTGCTGTTCGGAGTCGCCGAGGTTGTTTCTGTATAAGGACTTACGTCTCCCGTGGAGCTGCTTACAGCTCCCGAATCAGCGGCTGCTCCTACCCCTCCTTCACCACCTCCCACACTGCGCCCGCTGTCATCGCTTCGACTACCAGCTTGCCGCTGCTGCCTCTGGATCTCGCCTTCCGTCTCTGCAGAGCCGCTGGGAAGTGCGCCAGAAGGCGCCTCGTCTAGCTGCTGCTGCTCCCGCCGCTGCTGCTGCCGCTGCTGCTGCTGTTGCTGTTGCTGCTGCTGCTGACGACGCACAAGATCAATATCCTGGATAAAGCTGATCGCCTCGACAAGAACCTCTCGGGAAGCGCCGCAGCAAATTACAGCGGGATGCCTCAGCAACACGGAGAGCGGCAGCAGCCATTCTCCCGGCTGTATGGTAGCAGCAAGAAAGGGGTCCGTGGAGAGAGACTCTTCGGAGAGTAAGGCACGCAAAAGACTTGCAACTGTAGGCGCAGTGGCGCTGCACTGCTTGGCGCCCCCCTGCCCGCCTGGCGCAGCTGCCGCCGCCGCCGCCGCTGCTGCTTCGTCTGCTGCTGCTGTGGCAGCAATCGTCACAGAGCGGCAGAAGTAATTTACACCCCAGACAGGCAAGGACTGCTCTCCCATTGCTGCCGCCGCTGCTGCGGCAGCAACTGCTGCTGCCGTCGCGACACCCCCCTGAGGCATAAACGGAGGGAAGGGAGGGGGAGGCGGGGGAGGGGGGCATGGGAGCCCTGTCCTCTCGGGAAAGCGCTGTGTTTTGTGTATTTCTTGAGGCTGCTCGTGCTGCTCTACAGGAAACTCTTGCTGTTGCTCGTCATGCTGCTCCTGCTCCCGCAAGTCTACGTGCGCAGGGGCTGCTGCTGCGGCAGCGGCAGCTGTGGAGCCGTTCATTGCAGGGTTTAAAGGGGAGAAACGGCCTTGGGAGCTCCTGGCGGTTAGGTGTATATACGCACAGACGAACAAAGCAGTCAAGAACGTCGTGAGCGAGAAACGCCTCTTTGGGGCCGCTATTTGCGGCTGCTGCTGCCTTCGCTGCGCGATAAGACGATGTAGGGGGAGGCTTCTTGGACGCTGTGGAAACGCGAGAGCGACGTTCGTTCGTGTGTGTGTGTGTGTGTGTGTGTGTCTGTGTGTCTGTGTCTGTGTTCAGCGCCAGTCACAGACGTCTTTGGCCGTGTAGAAAAAAACCTTTTTAAGGGGCTTTTCTTCGGTTCACTGTTCGAGTATCGGAGGAAACAATGTGAAGCGTCTCGCCCAAATCCTAGTCCGAATTTAAAGACGCGCCGAACACCTCGCAATGCGGAGACGTGACGGTTTCTGCAGAGGCCACTGGAAGAAAAGCTCTGAACAGTGGGCGCTTGGTCGAGGCACTGCACAGCCGCAAGAGAGGATGCAAATGCTGCGGCAAGGACTGTGGTCGTTTACAGGCGGCAAGGGGGTCGTGCTGCAGCTGCAGCTGCTGCTGGATAAGACACGCTACTGAAGCCGCCGCTGAAACCGCGAAGACGAGGCCATCCGTTCGACCTCGAGAACTGCAACTAAGGGAGATGCTATGCTGTTTGAGGGCAGGCACTGAGCCTCTGCCTGGACGGGCGCACTCCCAGTGCTCGGGTGTCACTGCCCCTACTAACCTTTCTGCTGCTGGAGAGGGGAGGAGGCTCCGAAAGTGGGGAAGATGTGATCTGCGCCGCAGTCCGACGAACGGTGCGACTCTGAGACGAGGTGGAAGCGGCACAGCCTTGCCGCTGCTGGTTGTCGTGATGCCACTTCTGATTGCAGAGGCTGCTGTTCGTCTCTCCACGCCGCTGCTGCGCAAAGCGCCGGTCTTTGAAACTTGCGAGCGTTCGCAGAGTGGCGAGAAGAACCAGCGATGCGGCAATCAGCGAGACCCCGCAGTTCGTCCAGCTCCTGCGGTGCCTGCCGCTGCCGCCGCGTCGGCTCGCTGCGGCAGGCACAGGCACCAAGGAGATCACTTGACCAAAAAAAGACAGTTACATAAGGCTGCAAAAGAAGAGATGTGACGGAGAGGCAGCGGAAGCAGCGGCAGCTGCCGGGGCGGGGCCACTGCAGCAGCAGAGGATGGCGCAGCAACAGCAGTAGCAGCAGGCAAACTGCACAAGAACGCGGTCTTGTAGAGACTTATACAGCTGTTTTGGTCATTTGCCGCTGCAGCATGAATCATTTATTAAAGACACGAAAGAGACCCCGCAGCATTCTAAAGGCTGCTGGTACGTCCAGGCCGCTGCTGTTTCTGCTGCTGCTGCGCCAGCAGCTGCCCGGGTCGGCATGATGGCATGGCAGCCGCCGCAGTGCAGCGGTAACAGCCACACTGGCCACTGCCATTGCAGCGCACATCTACCTCGTCCACGCGTTGTCTTCCCTCTATTTATCTCTATATATCAGTCCGCATTTAAACGTGCTGCAAAGGGGAGTCACTTTCCACTCGGTGCACTCGCTCATGCCGGAAATTCTGCCGCCGCCACCGCTAGTGGCACTGATGGGCAGTGAAGGGGGAAGCTCGCTAGGACGGGTTTTGCAATGAGGCTTTAAAACGTGTCTAATAATAATGGCAATCAAGTAAGTCGTACTATTGCACTGTTTGAAGCTAATCAGGTGCTTTATGATATTTTGGGGGGAATCTGCGGATGGGGAATGCAGGTGTGGCAGAAGAAGTGCCCGGGCATAGGGTTCATCAAGTCTATGTCCAGGCTGCTTTGACTCGACTTTGCATTTGACGGGGTTGAGCTCTTGATAAATGTGCAACTATATGCTACAGGTTCTCTCCTCTTGCGTGATCGCCGTTGTTTGCCTTGTCTTTGCTGTAAATCCTGTGGAACAAGCGCACGTTCCGTATGGGCAAACGCTGGACTGCGAGGTACATTTTTGCCTAATCCAAATGTAGCACTTTTATCGTGATGCGGCTGATCGAATAATTTTCTGAGGCCTAATCTTGACTTTGGTGTTTACATAACCCATCAAATCAACTCGGTAACGACTTGGGCTACATGTAGCGTGTACCTCAACATTATGTATTGCAGAATATTGTTAGATACAGGAAGACGCAGTGCTGTATACATCTACGCTGGACGCTACATGCAACTGGCTATGAATGCTGCTACTGCTTTGAGGCTGCAGCAACGCGCAACCTCATGTCCTGAAGGGCAGAGCGGGGAAACGAAATGCGTTGGCGAAAAATTCAATAGCCTTCCATCAAGCTCCCATTTAGTCTGGAGCTAAATAGCTTCCTCCTAAAAGACTAGTTGAAGCGCTACAGTCAATAACACGGCATGGTAAGATGCAGCCCCTCCCTGCTCATCCACTGGCTGTGGATGCAGTGGAACGATAGGTTTATCCACAACAGCTGCCTAGTTTCAATCGAGTCATTTAATCATCTGATCACCCCTGGCAAAGAGTAAAAGTCTATCAAAGTCCTTCTAGCGATGACAGCAGAGGGTGGCACAACGCCAATTGGGACAGCAGGGGCGCCGTGCAAGCTGATGTAAACGCGGTAGCTTCATACCAAGTTAAAAAAGCATGATTTATCAGCCGATAAAATGGTTTTGGATCAGCGTATGGGGCAATGCGGACCTGTAAGTATGATGACGAAATATATGGTCAAGTACTCGAAAAATATATCAGCGGGGTAGAGTACCCCGCTTTGTACCCCACAGATGAAAAAAAAGATGCTTCTTGTGGCTGGCTTTTTGAAGACGGAGGGTCATCAATTCAGCGAATTTCGTCTGTCTACAATAGTTCTTACCTTTCAAGCCTTCACGCATGCCCTAACTCACCAATTTATGCGGTAGCATAAAAGCAAGTTTTTGGATTCTACTCGAGGCTGGAACACCTAAGCCTTCTGATACATATGGACATATAGCAGACCCACATACAGTTAATAGTGTCGGCATGAAGATTTCATCCCATAGAACCGCTAAGCTTCCTTGATAGTACGTATAGGTCAAGGCCACGGCTTCGTGCTTCAAATTTTGTTGGATCTTATTCAAATCCTGCAGGCAACACACCTAATATCAAGAACACAATTGTTCTAATTAAGCTGAACACTTCCGCCGTTCCACATACCACTGCTTGTCCCGCAACACCTAAAGCACACCCCCTAGATGCTGTAGGTGCTCCTTAACGTTTTGGCTGAATATAAAGGACTCATGCTTGTGCTTGTAGACAGGCATCCATCCTTCCTTGATAACCCTAGAACTCCCAAGCAGCTTGTTGATGGCGCTCAGCTGGAACATCAACGAGCCCAGGGCGCATAGAGGTATACTTCACTTCTCTAGTGCGGGCTTGTCGTGCTTTTTTGTGCCTGTGATCTCGGTATGGGGATTTGTGAAAAGCATATCTGAAGGCGAACAGCCGAAGGACTGTCGAGTGACGTAATTTGTCCAGGGCTTCACCAAGATGAGGCAGTGGGAAGCTCTGCCTCACACATAGTTTGTTAGGGGACTTCAAGTTAATGCACATTCGCCACCTCCCGTCGCTTTGGGGCGGTGGTACTGGATGATGCAAAAGGTGCTGGTCGCTTCCTGCACGCCTAATTCTTTCAACAAATTGTGCGCCTGTCGTTCAACCTCTTTTCGTGCCATGAGGGCTTCTGATTTCCCGAACAGAGTGTGTGATCGACTCTGGCATTAAGGCAACTCAGTGTTCTGGACGACAACCAGATGGCCAGCCTGTTGACAAATCGTCATTATTTAGCACATCCCCGAGCCCCTTCTTGGCATTTCCCCTTTCTTGCTGTTAAACGAAGGATAATTGAAGCCTGAGGAGGGCATCTCCCTTTCCCTGCCTCGACCTTGAGAATTATGACATGAGGTAGAGGGGACAGCTAGGGCGCGCGTTGCTGCACCCTCTAAGCACTGTGCGCTTTCATTGCCAGTTTGCACGCACCGTCCAGCGCAGATACACACACCATCGCATCTTCCTGTATCCAGCTAACAACACTCTGCAATATATACGATGCGCCGGCGACACAGACAAACTGATCAGACAGTTCTTCACATTTCCTTGCTAGATTTATTACTAGGGTAGTAGATAGCGTTGAAGGGTAGCCTACCACCATCACAGACAGTCAACAAGAACTCATATATGCGTTTTAGGGGCCTGTATTATGAAGGATGTATTTCTTTCGTGCTATTCTTAGGGGTGTCTGTAGTTGAGTGTTGGCATCAGCAACCCTGGAACAATCCCGCTGCGCAAGTTCGGGGGATTCAGCAGCGTGCAGCACGTACTCACAGGAGCCTGAATCATTGGATACTACTCTAGAACGTGTATTCCTTTGCGTGTGGGCATATCTCAGTAGCCGTCCATGCGAGTTCGAGCAGGCACCTCAGCGCTTGTGCCGTTTTAGGGAAAGTACGTGGCCCATCGAACTCAAGACTATGAAAGACTTACACCTCGTTGGGAATAAGGCGCGAACGAGGGAGTTTCGTCAGAATATGCTTGAGGATTAGGACATTGAAAACGGAAAGGAGCGTTCAGACACCGAGTGCAGATACGACATTCATCGTGGAAATGCTCGAAACGGGGGGAGGGGGTTCTTGGGGTTTGAAGCGTACTTGGATTTGAGGCGAAGTGCGGGTAGGGGAATATGCGGACAAGGCCCACCGACTCGCTGGCTTTAGGCGATAGGAAAACAATTACGTCTGCTTAGGGGACAGGGGAATACACTACTTGCCCCTGCTGACGACTCTTGTTGCGCTGAGAGGGTGAGTGCGGCAGAGAAGCCGCCGACGCGCGCAGCCCGCCCACGGCGTGTTGCTGCTGGAGCTGCGGCTGTTGCTGAAAATAATGCTAATAAAAATAAATAACTAGGGTTTCAGCAGGCACAGAATATTAATTCCTTCTGCCTTCCAGTGTAGCGGGGGTTTATACACAGCTCCCTGTTGCTGCTCCGCAGCCCCCAGTATTTCTGCCCGGTGTTTCACCCGTTTGTCCATCGGCAACAGAAACAGCAGCGACGTCACCTTCTACTGCTCGAGCACTTCTGACATTGTCTGCCTCTCATACAGCCCCCTCCTCCTTTCCCCCGCCCACCCCCCTCCCCTCTCTCGCGCCTTCACTCTCTGCAAGCTGCCCGCGATACCTTTACGGCAGGCCGTGTAAAATAGCACAGGCTCTCGGCCATGGCTACTGACGGGATCCACAAGCCTTCCGGGTCCAATGGGGCTGGTGCTGCGACGCCATCAGCAGCAGGATCAACAGAGGCAGGAGCGCAAACGGCAGCAGCAGCCGCAGACACCAAAGAGCGGTACCTGCAGTTACTGCTGACCTCTCTGGTGCTTCTGAGGGATGCCGTCGAGACACAGGATACCCGGTACACGCTGCGCATGCTGCGACGCTTCAAGCAGCTACGGCTTCAGCAGCAGCAGTGCCCCGTGGAGCTGCTGCAGGTTTGCTCCCTGCTCTTCTGGAAGCAGCAACAACTGGTGCAGCAACTGCAGGAAAGAGAGGCCAGCGGTAATTGCAAGGCAAGGAGTAGCACATCTAGCGGCAACTCGTACGCGCACTTAAGCCACCTGCCCCCCAACACGCTTGCTTTCTGGCAGAAGCTGCAGGAAGCTCTTGAGCTAATTGTGAAGGAAAGGCAGAGCAAGGAGGCAGACATGGAAACGGACGGCGTAAGCTGACAACTCTACCCCTCCGCCGTCTCCACGTGGCCTCTGGGAGGGAAAAGGGGGGAAACGAAGGATGCAATGCACAGCACCGGCAGTCTCTGTTGCATCGCTGGCACATGTGTAAAGCCCGTGGGGGGGAGAAAAGGGAAATGCGGAGCGGCGCATCTTCAACTTCCTTTGGTGTATTTTCTGCCGGCCTTTGAGACGTTGAGCTTTTCTGCGTGCTGAAACGATAGAGCAGCGGCTCTTACTCACGCGGCATCCCATAGGACGCATGCAGAGCTCGAAGAACATGCTTTCCCCATGCGTGTCTCTTGCAACATGTGAAAGTGTCGCATCGCCGCTGCGGTGTGTGATTTGTGCGCTCCCTTTCGACAGGTCCCTCAGCAGCAGAAACGGTGTCTAGAAGGTGAAGAGACAGCAGAAGAGACGGATGCGGCAGCTGGAGGCGGCTGCAGCAAAGCGCTGCAAGCTTTTCGCGCGGCATCTTTCCTCTGCTGTCTCCCGGAGGCAGAGGTGTTACTGTCGACTCTCGTGCTGCTGCTGCTGTTAGACCACCGTCCTCAGCAGCAGCAGCAGCAGCAGCAGCAGTGGGAACAGGCGTGGCAGTTCAGCTGCATCCTCATCGAGCGAGTGCAACAACATGACAGGCGGTCACTTGACAGACTAGCTGCCAAGGCGTGGTTCTTCCATAGCAGATCTCTCGAGCTTTCAGGGCAAGCCTGCGATTGCCGCGCGTAAGCAGGGGAGAAGGGAGGAAAGGGAGAGGGGAGGAAAGGGAGAGGGGAGGAAAGCGAGAGGGGAGGAAAGCCTTTGCTGTGGCTGGGGGGGGCAGTATAGAGGTCAAGCGGTAGAAGGTTCAGGTTTAGGATCTTTTGCTGAGGCACAGCCCTTCCTGCCTTCTCCCCATTCCCACCTGCCGCCACACGCGCTTGCTGTCTTTCGTCATATGCTGCATCCTTGGCTCTAGCAGCAAGTTGGAAGAGAGGCTTGCGCATGTTGTTCAGGGAGTACCTTGCTGCCTACCGCACGGCGAGTGCTAGGCGAGACATCATGACGCAGGCCACCCTTCTGAACTTATTGCTGCGGCTGTTTGTTTCCAACAAACAATATGACGTGGCTCTAAAACTGGTATTTCTGCTGCATGCGGTTTTTCTGCTGTTGAAGACTGAAGTGTCAAGATCTGTTGCTCCTCCCTCGGGCACGACATCTCCCCGTGCACCTGTCTCTCTCTCTCTCTCTCTCTCTCTCTCTCTCTCTCTCTCTCTCTCTCTCTCTCTCTCTCTCTCTCTCTCCTATTTTCTTGTTTTGACAAAAGCTGCAGATTTCCTGCCCGCAGCACAGGGCTTTCCAAATGCTGTACTTCCAGCATCTCTGTGATATGCATTTGCTTCCTTGTCACACAGGTGCAGAAAACAGGCTTCCCGGAGGGCCTTCAGTCAAATGCACAACATGCGCGTTATCTGTACTACCTGGGTTCGTTGCAGTTGCAGTTGCGACTGCCCTCTCTCTTGCTGACATGCACGGCTACTGCTGCTGGTGCCGTCTGCTGTAGTAGTCTGCGTTCGTGCGGCTCGTGGGAATGGTGCTGTCTGCTGACTGCGTAATATTGCCGATGGCTCTGCAGCCGAGTCCATTGCCGCAGCCTTTCGGGAGGCCCCTGAACGGACGTCTTTCGCCTTAGTTTCGCCGGCTCTCGGTGTCTCTTGAGCTGTGAGTGAGAGAGACTTCTTCGTTGCACTGTTGTGTCTCCTGCTGCTTCGTCCGCTGGCGCTGCAGGTCAAATCCAGGCAGCTCGTTTGGAGTATGGGGCAGCCTTCTCGCATTTGCAGCTTGCCTTGCGCAAGGCTCCGCAGCAGTCAGCAGTAGCCAGGGGATTTAGACTGGCGGTAAGACATCGGCTCTCCCGTTGCGTTTTTGCATTCCCTGTGGCGCCTTTATGCGTGTAAGGGCAGTCGTACCCTGTGTGAGCTGCTGCTGCTTGCGGCTCCTCCTTGAAGAGATGCAAGACAATTAGCAGCAGCTGCTGCAGCGCGATGAGCAAACACCTGCGCTCCCTCTCCTTCTTCTCGCTGTGTCTCTTGCCCAGGCCCTCAAGAAATGCATCGTCGTTGAGCTGCTTATGGGGGATATTCCTGAGCGTTCGCTCTTCAATAAGCAAAACATGCACGCAGAGCTTGTCCCCTACAGAGACATCGTACTGGTGCGCTTCGCAGGCAGCCACAAGAGCAGCACTATGTGTGTGTGTATATATGTGTGTATATATGTGTGTATGTGTGCGTATGTGTGTGTATGTGTTTGTGTATGTGTATGTGTGTGTGTGTTTATGTGTGTCAATGCACATAGCTATTTATATACATATATATAGGCACCGGCCGCGCCACTGGCAGGAACTATTTGTTGAGAGGAGAGTTCCCTCTGAGTTTCCTGACGTCTGTTGCATTGTCTGCTTTGTATGTTTACGCTTCTCAGGCCGTGCGAAGCGGTGATCTGCATGCGTTCGCTGCAGTGCTTCAGCAGCACGAGCAACGCTTTAGGCTAGACGACACGTACACTCTACTTCGCAGGCTGCATCAGAACGTCATTCGGGCCGGGCTGCGAATAATTTCCCTCTCCTACTCGAGAATTTACTTCGTCAGTTGCCGCGCGTAGTGCCACTGACACTGATACGGCTGCGGTCGGCTTTATTTTCTTGTGCTGCTTTCGTGGTTCTGTGGGAGTGGTGCTCTGCGTCTTCTTCTGTTGCAGTTTGAGCAAATGCGCGCATGTGGATGAGTATCGGTGTCTCTCTGCGTGTATGTATATGTATGGGTCTGTGTATGTGTGCACATCTGTATGTGTGTATATCTGTATATGTGTATATCTGTATGTCTGTACATCTGTATGTGTGTACATCTGTATGTGTGTATATCTGTATGTGTGCACATCTGTATGTGTGTACATCTGTATGTGTGTATATCTGTATATGTGTATATCTGTATGTCTGTACATCTGTATGTGTGTACATCTGTATGTGTGTATATCTGTTTGTGTGCACATCTGTATGTCTGTACATCTGTATGTCTGTACATCTGTATGTGTGTATATCTGTATGTCTGTACATCTGTATGTGTGTACATCTGTATGTGTGTACATCTGTATGTCTGCACATCTGTATTTGTGTACATCTGTGTGTGTGTACATCTGTATGTGTGTATATCTGTATATGTGTATATCTGTATGTGTGTATATCTGTATGTGTGTACATCTGTATGTGTGTGCATCTGTATGTGTGTACATCTGTATGTGTGTACATCTGTATGTGTGTACATCTGTATGTGTGCACATCTGTATGTGTGTACATCTGTATATGTGTACATCTGTATGTGTGTATATCTGTATGTGTGTATATCTGTATGTGTGTACATCTGTATGTGTATATATATATATATGTGCATATCACTGCGTGTATGCGTGTACATCTGTTTGTGTATATCTGTATGTCTGCACATCTGTATGTGTGTACATCTGTATGTATATATATATATGTGCATATCACTGCGTGTATGCGTGTACATCTGTATGTGTGTATATCTGTATGTGTGTATATCTGTATGTGTATATATATATATGTGCATATCACTGCGTGTATGCGTGTACATCTGTTTGTGTATATCTGTATGTGTGCATGTGTGTTTCTGCTGCCGCGCATTCTACAGAAGGACATCGCTTTAAAGCTGGGACTGGATTCGCCTCAAGAGGCAGAGGCTGTGTCTGCCAAGGCTATCTTGGATAGAGTTATTGACGCTACTATAAACCATGACAAACAGTTTCTTGAGTCTAAAGTGCGTGTTTGGGGGGTGTAGCAAGCATGGTCTTCACGAAGCGGCGACTCCCGCGTTCGTGCATTCACGTGTAGCTTTTTGAGGGGAGCGTTTGCGCGGGATGTAGCATGTCTGCCCTCGGAATTACGCTTGCCTCGGCGTCTCACGAGCAGCAAAGTGGTCCTTGACTGCTAAGGAGTGACTTGCCCTCGTTTTAGTAGGCCATGGGTGCATGCGCCGGCGCTGTTGCGGTGCTGTTTGTGCCCCATTGCTTTTGCTGCTCAGGCAAGTGTTGACCTGTACGCCTCCAACGAGCCACAGAAGGCCTTCCACCGTCGCATAACCTTTTGCCTGGATCTGTACAATGACGCTGTCAAGGTAGCACCAAGAGGCAGAGGAGCACCAGCTGTCCTAGCAGCTACAGGGCAGCGCCTTCTGAGCAGCCTCAGCTGCAAGGACCCCCGGCAAGCCCGTGGCGGCTTCACGCGCACTGCTGCAACAGAAGCTCCAGAAGCAACGCAGGCTTGCGCTTCCAGCAGCGTTGTACGTGTGTGCTTGGGCTTCCTTGCGGTGCAGGCTATGCAGTATCCAGGCAGCTCGGAGCGCCAACAGACGGCGGAGGACGATGAAAGGAAGCGAGCCATGCAGGAGGAAAGAGCCAGAGTGTGTAAAGCCAGCGCCTTTAGGGGCTGTAGAGGCCTAGGGACAACAACGATAGGCATAGTTGTGCTGCTCCTAAGCTCAGAATAAGTGGCAACAAAGTCAAACACTTGCAGATGCTGCAGCATAGCTACACAGGAGGCGCAGCGACACTGCCGGCAAACAACAGCACAGGGACGCAGCAGTTGCATTCACAATACGACAGGACCGCCACGAGCGCTGTTAGAACCGGGCGCAGCTCCTGCATGTAGCGACTGATCCCCTTCACCCCCCTCCTCCCGCGCGAAAATCAGAATTTGCCTAACGCCACCCTCTCTAGCAGCACACGCCGCAACAAGCCGAGCAAATATAGTGGCAGTTGCAGTGGGCCGTAACACCTGCCACCATACCGAGCTCTGCGGCAACCTCCATAGAAGCAGCGCCAGATGCTTGGATACGTAGAATTTGCCAGTAGATGCGTCGCGTTACAACGTAGGCGGGGAGAACCGTATCAGGATCCTCCCTATGGTCTGTTGCTCTGTGAAATGTTTTCGCTGTGAAATATATGTGTGTATCTATGTTTGCATGTGAATTGAGTCCGCCTATACGGTCATGCTAATGTTGGATAGTGATAAGATTTCCACTGGCTGCTGAGTCCACGGTACTGGCATTCGCGGTTGGCTGCATGCAGGCGGAGGATGATGACCTTGGGGACGATATGGACATGATCTAAGCCCGGAATGCATACCGTAATGGTTCCCATTGCAGCGAGGGGTGATAGATGCGGCGCACATGGGGCTGTGATGCAGGCAGCGAGACGGGCAAGCACTTTGCTTAACGGCTGTAAGCATGCATGCTTGCATGCTTACTTGCCAGCTTTGAGAATGCATGCGTGCTTGCATGGGCCCGTTCTGGGAGCGTGTTTACGCGAGGCACATATAAGCATTTTAAATTGGTATCTGCGTGCAAAAATCTTGCATGCATGCATGCACCGAGCACTAGAGTGAGTTTTGCACTCTGACCTTGAAGAGCTGTTGCCCTTGGTCAGGGTCGTGGGGCGGGTAGGAACACCCCTCTAAACGCTCTAGAAACAGGGGGTTGTCTTTTCGTCTGAATGGCATTTGCTCTGGAGGGGGGTACAAAGGCAAAGCAGGAATATGGCAATAGGTTTATTCTAGCTGTCAGAGGCACGATGCCTCAGTAGACTAGGTTTGCTGATCTTACTCTGCTTGCGGGTGCTCTAGAAGTGTTGCTTTTGACGCTGTTTATTATTATTACATGAAAACGGATTGCAATGCGGCGCCTCTAGGCGTCCGCAAGCTTCGTGGGTTTTTCCCCGTGGAGCAACTGACTAGAGGCAACAGCGCAGCCACGGGGTCTCGCGAATGTTGCTTTAAAAATGCGAGGCCTGTTGAGAAGCGGCACCCGTAGAGTTCTAGTTGGCTGCTTTACTCGGCTTACCCGTTGGCTGCAGTTCATACGATAGGCGTGCGTTGACGCCGTAAGTGCGGGGTGGTGAGTGGCATACAAAAGCTTTATCCTTGCCCCTCACAGCTAGCGTACCAGGAGCAGGAGCACTAACGGGGGAAACTAGACGGCTACTGCTTCCGGTGCCTGAACAGCATACGACTGATTGTCCACGTCGAGGCACGTGCGCTTGCGGGACTTGAAAAGCTGCTGCACTCCCAGGAGGCATTGCAGGAGGAACTGCAGCTGGATATGCGCCTGGCGTCGCGAGGCCACCTGCGGGTAGAGACAAACACTTAGAAAACACGCACTGTTAAGGCGAGGGGCAGAAGCAGTCATCGTGAAGGCACATGTCGCAGTTTTGCTGACGAAAATGACACTGTTCACAGAGAGCACTGGGCATGACGAGTCTCTACACCGCAAAACTTCGAAGGCTCACCGCCATACTGAGGGGGTGATGCTGGCGGTCCTGAGAACTGAAGGTGCTTGCCGTCTGAGCTATTCTGCCTCTCCACCATAGTTGCGAGCTGGAGTGACTGCTGCAGGAGCTGCAGTACCTCGTCCACCAGAATGAGTTGCTCGCGCTGAGGGAGGATGAGGTTCTCCTGCGTCTGCAGTGTCTTGCAGAATCCCATTGCTTGGTCCTCTGGTAGACAGCGATAGGCCGCAGAGACTAGCTCTATAGTGGGGGCCCCCGCTGCCTTCGCCTTTCCCAAAAGCTGCAGCGTGATGCTGCTGTCTAGCAAGGGCCCTAGACCCCTTGCTGCGTGCACAAGGGCCATCGGGTGCGCTGCTGTTGCTGCCTGCAGTAGAGCCGCAACCGCCTCATCCTGCTGCTGCAGCGGGGACGCTGCTGTTGCCGCTGCCCGCCGTTGGATGAGCTGCACTGCTTGCCGAAGCTGTTCCTCTGCTGCAGGCTGCGCAGGCTTGCTGCGGCTGACCTTTTCCCAGAGAGCAGCAGCCCGAGAGCGCGGAGACACAACTTTGCCAAGGGCCTCAAGCCCAAGCAGAGGAGATAAGTACTCCGATAGACTGCAAATGGCTTCTGCTACCTCCTCAGCACATATGGATAGAGGCAGTGAGAGCAACACATGTAGCAAAGAGACTCCAGACACACGGCCTCTCAGGCGCAGGAGCCAAGATATTACTTTGCTGCATATTTGCCTTGCTCCGGGTGCCAGCCGTGCTGGTGGTGTTGGTGCTGCGGCTGCTGCTGTTGCGGAGAACGTGGATTCCAGCGGCGACTGCTGTTGCTGGAGAGCCCGACGCTGCTCGTGGGGAGTGGCTATAAGACTCACGAGCTGCTTGATTATCTGCAAGGCTTCGTTGTTGTCACCAGCCGCTGCTGATGATGCAGCTGCTCTGGCGACATTTGCTGTCCCTTCTTGACCAGTGAGGGACTGCTGGTGGCTTAGCTGCTGCTGCCTTACAGATAGCTCTGCTAGTTGTTGACTAAGCTGCTGGACCTGCGCAGAGATAGCCGCTGCCCCTGAGGAGTCTACAGCAGGAGACGCACGTGTAGGCGCAGCAGACGAGACGCCTTGGTCCTTGCTGCGAATGTTCTCGATCACATCCCTCATCATATGTTCGTGGTGCCTGTTGAAATCCGTGAAGCACGCCCGCATGGACTGCAGCGCAGCTGCTGCCTCCGCCTGCATGAAAGACAGCTCCAGAATCACTACATCCATGGATCGAGTAGGCAAAATAATACAAAGACAGACCGACAGTCTGCGAAAGGGGGTTTTCAACAGCAAGGAATTTCAAAGGCACAGGTCCTGGCCGGAGCAGGAGACGGTTGTCTGTTCGTACTAACGGAAAATGGCAGCAGAAGTCGCCGGCGCTGCTGTGGCATGGACGTACACTGGCCTCTTGAGCTTTGTGGTTCTTTTGGTTAAGCTCAATCTCCAGACGGCTCTTGTCGAGCTGCAGGGCATTGATGCGCTCTTTAAGCTGCACGACTCGCTCCTCTGCAGTTGCCGCGGCTGCTTTTGCGTCAGTAGCAGCGGCCGATGCCGCTGCTGCTTTCTGCCTCTCCGCTGCATGTGCTTCCCGCAATTCTTTGACTAAGGCTTCCGCAGCAGTCAGTCGCTGAGACAGAGCGCTGCACTCTTCTTTCGTCACCTCAATCTCAACAGCAGAAGTGGTCTTCAGATCCTGCATAGCGAATCACAAGCCATGCAACCTAAAAGCTAGCACCCTAATACTTCTTTCCTTGATTCAGAGCTTTGTGTTTCCGAGCAAATAGAGTGGCGGTGCTTTGTTTGATAAGGATGCGAACTTGCGGAGCGCACATCTTTTTCTGCTTCCGCTTCTCTCTGAAGCTTCATCAGGGCTGCCTGCGTGGCCAAATTTTCCTCATGAGCTGCGCGGTGCTTGCTTTTAGCCTCTGCAAGGGCACTTTTAAGGCCTGACACCTCTTCAGTGAGACGCGCTGCGTCAGCCTGAGCTGAGGCTGCCGCCGTTAGCTGTTGCTGCGTCTGTTGGTATCGTTTATCAAGAATTTCCAGCTCGCCTTGCAGCTCCTCTATGATCTGCTCTCGCTGTTGCACACGTTTCTGCAGCGTCAAACAGCAAAAGTATATCGCAAATGTGAATGCATGTGCCATGCGGGCACGCATGTGAAGCGTGCTATATTTCATCGCTCAGAAATGTTAGTAATTGGACAGGCAAAATCTGTCGGTGCAGCTCTTCGCTCTCTGCGGCTGCAGCTCCTCACCCTGTCCGCTGCACACGTGCTATGCTACTCTGAGCATTCCTAGAGACGCACTCCGGAGAGCTGTGCGTGTATTGGCTCTTAGGATAGCCGTGGTAAGTCTCTTGTGTAGGCAGTGTGGCTTACCTTGTACGAAGCGGCTTCTTGCTGTCTCTTCGAAGCTTCCGCAGATGCGTCTGAAAGAGCGTCCTGCATTTCCTTGAACTTCTCATTTGCTGCTAGCATATTTTGTCTCCTCTTTGCAAGATCTGCGTTGGCAGCCTGGAGCTGCTCATTGACTTTCGCGTGCAACTGCTTCGCTGTCTCGAGCTGTTTTGTCTTCTGCTGCAGCTGTTGCTGCAGTAGCTGCGCCTGCTCCTCAGCCTCTTTCGCACGCTGCAAGCTTTGTTTCTGCTGATGGCGCGTTCTATTCAGCTCGTCCTCTAGGTGTTCGTGCCTCGCCAGGGCCTTGTCTCTGCTATTCTTCGCCGACTCGTATTTGGCGGACAATTCCTCCATACTCCTTTGCAAATCCTGCACCTCCTCGCCGAGTTTCTCGAGGCGCTGGGTAAGAGCGTTTCTAAACAAATCCCCCTGTTTCCGCTTCTGAGCCTCTTCCTTCAAGCGTGCCTCTAGAGCTGCAGGACACCAGAAAGAGCAAGCAATATAGGGTGCAAGGGAGGTTTATGCTAAAAGCAGCAAAATGCAACGAAGGTCGTGTAGTGAGCTGACAAGGAGAAGCAGTCCGAACAGGGCTCTTGTTTTCTCCCTCTCAGGAGAAACAAAAAGGCGAACGCAATACCCCACCCACTGAACGTGCTTGTTTTGGCAGTGGAATGCAAACTCAACAAAAATAGGGGAGCGGCATCCAGACAACAATTAGCACGCAGTACTGTGCAGCAAGCTGGTGTTGGCACTTACATTGAACCTGCTCTGTCGCTTCATCCAGCTTTGTCTGCCACTGCTTCTCCAAGTCCTCGCGCTCTTTCTTGTACTGCTCCCGAGATGACTCTGCCTCGGCGTCTCTCTTCTCTCTTTGCACTGCAATCTCATGCTTTAAGCGTTTCATCTCGTTCTCGAGCTCCTGCCGCTCATTTTGGAGGTCCTGTTGGTGCTGAAGAAGCATTTTGCGCTTTCTCTCCTCCTGCTCACCTTGTAGGGTGGCGAGTTTGGCCTGTAGCGCAGTCGCCTTTCTCTCGGCTTTTTCAGTGCCTTTCTGCCGCAGTGTTTGAATTGTGTTTTCGTATTTTTGCTGCAACTCTTCGAGCTGTTCGGTGTGAAGCCGCTTGAGCCGTTCTGCGTGTTGTTGGTTCATAGCCCTTTCTTCGTGTAGCTGCGCCTCCAGCTTGCGGTGTCGTTCTTTTATCATTTGCTGCTGCTGCTGTTGCTGCTGATCCAGCTCTCTTTGCAGCTTTTCGCACCTCGCAGCCAGCATTTTCCGCTCAAAGTCTGCAGCCTCGGCCTGTTGCTTCATCACGAGAGACTCGCTTGTGGATGCCTCCAGCTTACGCAGCAGCGCCCTATGCGCTCTCTCAGTTTCGCCCTTCTCTTTAGCAAGCTGCGCCTTTTCTTTCTCTGTCTGTCGCTCCATCGTGTCCCGCTCCCGCTGCAGCTGCAGCATCAACTGCTCCTTCTCTTCGAGTAAGCGCTGCTGCACTTGTCGCGCCTCGTGATTCATGTGCTCTCTTTCCTGCTGCAACTGCTTCAGCAACGCTTTCTTCTCCTGCTCCTTCTGCGTGTGCAGTCGCTCTTTTTCCTGCTCCAAATTCTGCTTTATCTGCTTTGTCTCATCCTCCAGGAGTGATAGGGAGCGCGTCAGCTTCTCCTTCTCTTCCTCTACTGCAGCGTGCAGAGCCCTCGACTCCCGCACCTTGGCAGCCGCTTCTTCTTTTTCTTGCGTGGCTGCCAAGTACTCTGCAGCGTAGCGACGGGCCGCTTCCTGCGCCACTTTGGTTTGCTCTTGAAGAGCTTCCAGCCCCTGTTGGGATGCCTGTGCTTCCTCCAGCAATCCATGAGTCCGCTTCAGCTCCTGGTGGCCTTCCATTGCCTGCGCCACTACCTTGCTGTACTCCTCTTCAAAATACGCCTGCATAAGCTGTCGTTCGCGCAGCGCTTTTTCCTTCTGCTGCTGTACCTGCTGTTGAAGCTCCTGCTGCATCGTCTGCTGCAGCTGCTGCTCCCGTTCTTCATACTGCTGCCGCTGCTGCTGTAGGGCTTCTTCAGCCGTCGCTAGGAGCTCCTTGTTTTGATTTTCAAGGGCCTTTGCGTACGCTTCCAGCTCAGACAGCTTTTGAGACGCAAAAGTGATCTGCTCCTGCTGGAGGGGGCTGCCCTTCTGCTGCTCTTGTTGCTGGTGTAGCTGTAACACCTGCGCCTGCAAGCTAACGCACAGCTTTTGCAGCTCCTCGTTAAGGGCCTTGTAGTGTTCGCGTTCTGCGGCCTCTTCTGGCTCATACAGCTTGACTGCTGGCGAATGAGGGAGTCCAGTGGGGGCAAGCGCAGAGCTCGGAAGGGTGGTAACAGGAGAGAGAGCAGGGGGCAAGCCGTCAAGGTGCTGTGAAGGCTGCTGCAGCATCAGCTTTGAACGCTCTTGCAGTACAGACTTGGGAATAGGGAGATTTCTAGAGGCCTCCAGCTCCATGTACTGTTCTCTTATGGCTTTCTGAGAAAGGGGCAGACGAAAGCAGTGGGGAGTTCCGAAGGGGTGCAGTCAAACAATCGATAGACACGCCAGAGTCGAATTGGCAAAGGCAGACCGTTCAGACACAGAGAAGCAAGCAGCAGCGGTTAGCCAAGGCGTAGCATGGGATGCAGAGCAACGCAACATTAGCTCCGGGTGTATTTCACAGGAAAAGGGAGAAATGAGGTGCATGTTCTCCCGCGCTGGCGCAGTACCTCTAGCTCCTGAATCTTCAGCCTCTGCTCATCTTTTGTCGCAGTCGGAGAGAAAAGTACAATAGCGTCTTGTGCGCGGCCTGGGGGTTGGCCTTGCAACTGCTGTTGCAGCACTTCTCTCTGCTGTTTTGTAATTTGCTCTTGCTGCAGAGCAGCCTGCTGCATCAACTGCTCACGCTGATCCTCTGGTAGAAGTGGCCTCTGTTGCTCCTGCAAGAGCTGCTGCTGCTGCCCCTCTAGGATTTTTTCTTTTGCTTCTTGTGGCTGCATTTGTTGCTGCTGCATTTGCTCACGTTCGTTCTGCAATTGCCTTTCAAATTCGATTTTCAGCTCTTCTTGGTATTGTTGCTGCTGTTGCTGCTGCAGCAACAGCAGTTGCTGCTGCTCCTGAACGACCTGCTGCAGCCTCAGCAACTCGTCACGTTGCTGCTGCACCTCCAATTCGTGCTGCTCTAGTGTCTGGTGCTCCTGCTGCAGCTCGTCAGTCTGTCTCTGATACTCGGACGCTCTGAACGCCTCTTCTTCCAGCAGTTGCTGGCGTTGTTGTTCAAGTTCTTGCTGCTGCAGGAAGAGCAGCTCTTGCTGTTTCTGGTGTTCGTCGATTAGCTGCTGCTTCAGCTCCTCTTGCTGTTGCATTTCTCTCTCCAGCTCTTCTCGCTGCTGCCTGTGAGCCTCCTCCAGCTGTTGTTGCTCTTCCAGCAGCAGCTGCCTCTGCTGCTCTAGTTCTAGCTCCAGGTGCTGCTGCTGTTGCTCCTGCTGCTCCTTCAAGCTCTGAAGTTCATCCATTTGCCGCTGGTACTCCTCGAGAAGGGCCTGCTGCTGCTCCCTTTGCTGCTCGCGCTCAGTTTCAAGAGCAGCGACAGCCTCGAGTTGCTGCGCCTCCAAGAGTCGCTTGTGTTCAGCAATATACTCCTCTTGCTGCCGCTTCAAATCTGCCTTCAGTTTCTCCTCCTTCTCCTTCAACTCAGCTTCCTTCTGTTGAGTGAGCGCGATTGAACTGCTCAGCTTCTGCTTTTGCAACAGGCTACTGGACAGCCTGGCAGACTGGTGTGCTGCCATCTGCTGCTGCTGTTGTTGTTGCTGCTGCTGCAAACTGACCATGGCTTCGGTGCGAGCCTCCTGCTGCTGCTGGAGCAATGCGTTGCTTTTCTGCCGCTGCAAGTTGGCCTTAGCTTCCATCTCATCGAAGTGCTGTAGCTGCTGCTGAAGGAGCGCCATGAGCCTCTGCCTGGCTGTAAATCGGCTTCCGAACTCGCCAGTGCCCATGGCTCGGTGCTGCCGCAGCTCGGCAGTCAATTGTAGAAACTCCTCCTTCTCTACAGCTGCTGCAGCACGACAACTTTCGAGGGCAGCCCTTATGTTTCCCATTTGCATACGGATAATTTCCAGTTCATTCTGCTGTACAGCCACCTGCCCATCCAGTAGTGCTGCGGCCTGCCTGTGTTGCTGTTGCTGCCGAATTGCCGCTGCTGCCAGCGCAGCCATAATTCGCTCCTCCTCCGTCACCAGCACCTCATTCTGCTTCCGCATGTCGAAAGGCTGCGGAAAAGAATGCGGCTGCAGCTGCTGCCCACAACCAGGAGGCACGCGACACGAGAGTCTCTCATCGACCATCAGTGCGCGACCCGGGTATGGGCCCCCCCCCTGCAGCTTGCGTTGCAGGAGCTGCTGTTGCCGTGGTAGCAACATCATTTGCTGCTGCATAAGGTCTCGAGACACGTCGCCTTTAGACACGCCAGGAGGGGCTGAATGGCCAAATCGGGAGCCTCTGTTGCTGCTGGTGCTGCTGCCGTCAGAGAGCCCTCTGCGGGGCTTTTCCACTGCATCTGCATGCACACTGGCAAGCGACTGCGTGTGTTGTGGCCTCTGTCTTTGTGCCTCCTCTGTTTTGCCGCTACCGCTTTCACCCAAAGACGAAGTACTTCTTCTCGAGGACGGAGGGAAATCTCGAGCGCTCTGAATCTTCTCGTCCCTTGCCGCCTTCCTGGAAGTCTTCTCAGTGCCTTCTTCGTCTGATGAGCTCCCTGAGCCGTCGGACGAGGCGTCCAGAAGAGAATCCCAGGAGTACGACAGCCGATCGGTGCCCGTGCGTGGCTTTGTGGCTTTTCCTGAAGAGCTGGAGCTCTCAGCGGGACGTGCATGCCCTTTTGCTGAAGCGGCACTGGAGGGGCTGCAAAGAAGGCTGTCGCCTCCACTGCTACGCACATTGCTGCTGGATCCGGGCTCAACGACACTGCGTTTACCTTTTGAGACTGAGGTAGATGCTGCGTCGTCGGCTACACTGGAAAGCGCCGAGGAGGCCAGCGAGGGCAGCAGGGTCAGTGGTGTTGAATGTTCGCCATGCCTCTGCTCCGACTCTTGTTGCTGTTGCGGCGGCAGCGGCGCTGGCGACCCTCGCTGCTGCTGAGAGCCTCTGTTGCTGCTTTTCCTTTCACGAGGGCTGCTGCTTTCGCGCTTGCTGCTGCTGTTTTCACCAGCAGAGGACTCTGCAAACAGCAGGCGGGACGGTTGCGCAGTGGAGGCTTGGGGCCTGGCCGATACTCCTGAGAGGAGCAGCCTGGGAGCGGCTCGACGGTCGTCTCTAGGCGACCTGGGGGCCTTTTCAGCAGGCAGAGTGGGTGAGAGAGATTGCACGGGAGCTCCGTCTGCTGCCGGAGTAGCGGCCAGGGCACCTTTGGCTTCGGTTCGTGCGGCTGATGAAGACGGCGAGCACGGGAAAGAGCTCGTGATGCTCGCCATCGGACTTCTCTGACGTCCTCGTGCATCGGACGGCGGTTGCGGCGAAACAAGCGCTGCTTCCGGCTGTGCAAGGAGAGAGAAGGACGAGGAGCTCGAGAGCACAGGCACGTCAGGCCCCTGGGGGTCTCCTGTGTGAGACATGAGGGAGGGCCTTAGAGAGGGAACAGGCTGCGTGGCTTCGAGCTGTTCTGGTGATGCGGATAAAGAGGAGGACGAGGAAGCCGTTTTCGCCAGTTGAGCAGCAGGTTCGCGAGCTGGGGAGGCCGCAGCAAGGCTGCCGGCACTCCTCTCGGTCGCTGCTGAGAAGGAGTTGATCAGCTGCGAAAGACCTGTGCGAAACACTGCCGCGGAAGTCTCCAGATCTTGTAGATCCGAGAGGTGTGAGCCCCCTGGGAGGTTTTGGGAGGGCGCGTTGCCGCGGGCTTGACTTTCCGAGGAGCTTCGAGACTTCGCCGCTCCCGCCGCGGCGGAGGAGGCTTCAAGGGGGGAGAGAGCTCTTGATCCAGCGGCAACAGAGCTCCTCGGAGCTTCTGAAGGCTGCATTGTGTGTGCACTGGAGGCGGCAGCCGCAGGCAAGTGTTGGGCTTGCTGCCCCTCGAGGGCCTGCGTTGCGTGCCTCCCCGATGCAGGCGGAGGGCGTGGCAGCGCTGCTCCTGCTGCTGTTGCTGCTCTGTCGTCCGAGGATTCCTCCATTTCATCAGGAGGAACCAGGTGCGGTGCAAAACGGACGCTGTGTCGGGGTCTTCTCTCCCCTCTAGGGCTTCTTTGGACCGAGGAGGGAGACAAGTCACGGAGAACTCCGGAGCGAGGAGACGCCGAGGCGGAGGAAGAACTGGGCTTCATCGCTCATGGATGAGGGCAAATCGCGCAAAGATCCCGGCTCTGGGATCTTAGAGGCTTCTTCCGCGGGAGAAGAATCGGGCAAGGCCTCACCAGCGGTAGGTTCAGCAAGCCGGAGTCAGCCCCCCAAATCGAGCTTTGCACGGGCCTGAACGAGGCATTCAAAAGCCCCCTTCAGCGCAAGTGGGTGTATCTTTACACGCACATAGAGAAGACAAGCGGAAGGCAGCAAGACACCCTGCAATTCACTCCGAGAGAGCCATAGACGAGCCGGCCTAGTCCACCGGTCATTGCCGACGAGTCCTGTGGAAGGCACCCATCCAAGGGGGATGCGCACACTAGAGAAAGACAGCTTCCCTCTTTCTGGTACACGGAAAACATGAACAAAACAATTCACAAAGGATGATTGGCTTAGACGCTGCGAAAATGCACGCAGAATGATGGCAACACCTAACGAGCCTGCTGCCCCTAAGATGTGTGTGTGTTGCTGCGGCTGCTGCTGCCATAGGTACTGCTGCTGCTGCGCCTCAGTGGGCTCACCCGCAGGAGCGGCTTTCAGCGCTGCGATTTTCGCCGTCTACGTTCGATATTTTCATGAAATTTTCATCAGGTTTGCGGGAGCGGGGCTCCGGAAACTACAGAGGAGGCTCCTTGCTCCCGTCCTCCGACCGTTTCGTATGGGTGCTCAAAGGTGCTCTCCTGAATCCGCCGGCACATCCCCACGGACGGCAGCAACAATGCTCCACACACATTGTTTCCGTGCGTTCCCTAAGAATATCAGAGGGTTCTTTGCCTCTCTAAAGGCCTTGGACCCTAAAAGCAGTGCACCCTCAAGGCAGCAAAGTACCACGAAACAGGCTAGATGCATGCCACCGTGCCGTATAATTTTAAACACGGCAAGCAGGAGCACATACTGCCAGGGGAGGCAGCATCCACAACTCTGACTCTCTAGCACACGTGGGCAGGCAGTGGCCGCTGCTCTAGAGACAAGCGCCACCCTGCGTACGCCATGGTCGTACATAGGAGGAGCTGGAAGCTTGAAGCAGTTTCCAGCTGTCTAACGGTACCCCACCCGTGGGAGAAAGGACCCTGGAGCTTTATGGGGGGAGAACCGGGGCCGAACAGATAAGAGAAGGCTCTAGAGGTGCCCTATGCTGCGCTTCATGAATGCCGCAACGTCCCGCCTCCAGTCTAGTACTGCTACTGCGTCACAGCCTAAAGATGCTGTGGTGTAAGTGCTCAGGGAGGGGCAGCACCCCCACCTAAAAATAAGATTTTAATGAGAAGATGATAGCAGGGGCTCAGAGACCAGCTGCCGCCCGAGGTGGCCAAGAGCCGATCATATAAAAGCAAGTTTGGTTTGTTTGCAACAGAGGGTCATCTGCTGTAGTACAACCAGCAGTTCTGCCCCCCAGAGCCTCACACCCTTGCACCATATGAAGCATCCCTCACCGAAAAGTGGGCATCCATTGAAGTCCTCTGGGCTATTTACAAGGGCCACGTTGCCGGAGGCCCTTCCTCCACGCCTCCCCTCCTTTGCACCCTCCCCCCCACCCGTCACATGCGGAGGCTCTGTACGTACTAATATCCCTATCGCGTGACTGCCAAATGTCTGGTCTTCCCGTTGCTAGCTATCTTAGTGCGCGTGACTCGCCGTGTCATGCCCGCTTGGTCTGTGCCCTACAAGAAGGCTTCAGGTGGAAGCGCGCTCTTGAAAGTGCCATCAGCAACCATAGATTTGAGGACGTCTATTCCCCCTAGCAGCTCCCCCTACGCAGGGTGCACGCACGGGCAGACACACGTTCACACTGACTGATGGGCAGCCATAAAAACAGACAAGGGAAGACAGCCAGCAAGACATTGACAGCATGCAAGCGAGAGGGGTTTCCCCGTACGGCAAACAAGGCGTCATGCAAGCGTTAGTGCGAGTTTAGCATTCGTCTGACCTTCGACCTGCGTGCTTGAGAAAAGCTGACACGAAAAGCGTCAGGCAGCAACAGATCGAGGGAGAGAAAGAGAAAGACCGAAAGAGGGGCTGTGTGGATGCAAGCGCCGAAGGGCATCATGCAAGCGGCAAGATACGAGCTTATACCTACGTGCTACAGACAAATGCCAAGGCACAGACGAGACATCACATGCACAGACAACAGCCGGACTGTCAAAGTGCGCGCTAGCACAAATGAAAAACATCAAGAGGCGGTAGCTGCTGTAACTCACATTGGCGTAGAGCTGTGGATACGTTGGCCAGTCTGAGAACTTCTTGAGGCCCTCCCGAACCTAAGCAGCACGCACCCCGCAAATACTGGCGTCGGGCATGCAGCATACATATGCGCGACAGTGGGAGGTGAACCTGGAGTTTTGGAAGAACTATGACACAGCAGCAGGCAAAGAACGGAGCGCCAGAAGAACGAAGAGCAGCCAAGCAGGAAGCCGCAGAAGCAAGAGGCGACGCGAAGACTCTGAGCTACCTGAAGACGATAAGCTACCTACCGATGGATCCTCAAAGACATCAAACGTTCCGAAATTCTTAACACCCTGCTCTTCTAGGAGCGCTAAGACGGCCTTGCTGAAGCGACAAAAAGGGGCTTCCCTCTTGCCCTTCATGAAGAGCATCACAGGCTGCTGACGGACCAAGGCGGCGAGACGCTTGTTGAGCTGCTCTTCCGTCTCTACGGGAACACCGAGCTGCTGTTGCAGCGCCGTTTGTGCTGCTGCTGCGCTTCCTCCTGCACTCAGGGCCCCCAGGCAGCTGACCAGACAAGGGACGTCGCTCCCCACTAACTGCCCGATCTGCTGCACGTCCTAAAGAAGCAAACGCAAGAAGAAAACGCACGAAATGCTCCAAGACATCCCACACTCCCAGCAGCAGCCGCGAGAACACAGAATAGGGGAATCTCGAAAGCCGCGAGAGAGCAACGGGCAGGACGAGGCAAGGCCCGGGATAATTGAATCACAGTGCATGCACCGCTAGGTGGAGCAAAAGGAAGCCGCAATCGCAGAAACAGCCCTCCAGTGCCTGGCAGAAAAACGACCGCCTCAGAAGCGTTGCCAGAAGCGTTGCCAGCGGCGCATAAAAGCCGGAAGCAAGCAGCTTTGCAGGTGACAGGGAGATATACTCGCAGAGGGAGGTAGATAACCTCGCAGGAGCTTGGAAAGAAGCGACAAATGCATCGGCAAGAAGGGAGCGTGAGCATTCGGAGCTTTCCGTGGAGCAGACTCAGTGGGAGCAAGGGGACGGAGAGACGGTGGCACCACCAAAGGGAAGCGCAGCGCTGGTGTAGAGAGCGGCACGGCATGACCAGGCAGCGAGGCAGCGGCACCTCGCCGTAAGGGAGAGGCCCTGCAAGACTGCGCAAAGCAGCTCTCTACGAACTAACCCAGAGAAAGTTGATTGTGGGATGCCGGGAGACGCCAGCATTTGCAAGGAGGCATGTAGATGCCTTGGAAACATCCATATGCCCGAGTGCCACTGCTGGGAAGTCCTGAGAACACGAAGAAACAGCGCAGAGCCATAAAAGAGGCAATCGATGCATGCATCAGATGCATGCATCCGCTGTAGGCGGCGAGAAAACCGCGGCAGATGAGGCCGTGCTAGCAAAACAAGGCGCAGAGAGGCGCAGTAGGGGGGACAGCTTTCGAGAGGGAGCGTGCGTGGCAGGGCGAGAAGCTACAGCACGCAAGGCACAGCAACACGCCTTTCGACGGATATTCGCGTCGGTGGTGTCCTATGGCCAAAGCCAAACCCCACGGATTCGCACATGCACAGACACTAGCTGCGCGGGGAGGCTCGTGACACGGGAAAGAAGGGGGAGCGAAGAGACGATTCTGCGTAGCAGGGGAAGAGGGGATCTTGACGCACCTGCTGCAAGGTGGGGAGCAGCTGCAGCAGCTGCTCGGAAGGGGCGTCTCCTCGAGAGACGAAGAAGACGGCCTTTGGCCCCCTCTCACCACAGAAGGCGCTATACGCCCCAGGACCTTCAAGTTCTGCCATTGTTTCTAACGGG
Source organism: Cyclospora cayetanensis (assembly GCF_002999335.1). NCBI lineage: Eukaryota > Apicomplexa > Conoidasida > Eucoccidiorida > Eimeriidae > Cyclospora > Cyclospora cayetanensis. The sequence goes on along the minus strand of NW_020312123.1, from coordinate 40,077 downwards.
AACGAGAAAAGTCTCAAGATACCTCCTGTTTCTCGTTGCGCCTATTCCGACGAAAGGCTCTTTGGTGCCGCCTTCACAGCGTCGCCTAAAATGCAAACGAGTCTGTCTGTCTGTCTCTTTCTCTCGCTCTCTTCCTGCGAACGTCGCACGCATCAAGCACGATGCCAGAAGGTGCTACACCCATCCACCCCCTGGCGCTCTAGCAGAGCCGTGTAGGCTTCTCACGCGGTGCAGCTTTGGTGCGTCTCTCCGCAGCCACGCAGCAGAAGCAGTATCATAAATAGAGCCGATTTTTGCTGCTTGGCGGTTCGAGTTGTGAGGCGCAGCGGCAGGCACGCCTGGGATGCGGAGGGCTGTGCCACCATCTCACTCTGGGGGAACCTCTCAAGCTGCGTGGCTGCCGAATTCTAAGCGGTGCTACGCGAGGCGGCCCCTGAAAGTGGGCACCAAGGGTCTTGTGGCTGCGTGGATGGCACTGCCTGCGTCTATATAGGTGCGTACAAGTGCGTAGAAGGCGTGTTTTTCCTCTCTCTTTCTCTCTGTCTCTCACTCTGTAGGGGAGTCGAGGTGTCTGCCCTCTGCCCGGCGATGCTTGTGCCCTCAAGACGCGTTCGGCAAGGAAAGTCTGAGAGAGATGGCAAGGGAGAAGCGTTTTCCGCGCCGCAGAAGTTGAGAGAAACGCCGCAAGAGGCAGCACCCCACACAACGCTGTAGTCGATTGGACTGGACGTGCCGCTCTCTCGAGGGAGGGTCTGGAGAAGGCGAGGTGCTGCGGGAGATGAAAAAAGCACAGACTCATGAATCTAGCAATAAGGCCGCCGCACGGAGGAAGCAGGCTCGCACACGAAGGCTGCAGTTTTGGCCGCTGCTTATGTCACCGTGTCTTCGAAAAGGACGGTGCAAGAGCAGCACGACCCCTGCTGGCTGAGGATGGCAGCACAGCCCCGTAGGATTTCCCACCTGCCCTCTGGTGAGTCCTTTGTTCCCGTCTGCCTTCTCCGCTGTGTAAATCGTCGACGCTTCGCGATCCTCGGGTGTTTTTTCACCCCAAATCCCCGAACTTTTGGCCTCAAGGATTGCACTGGACGGTTGTTGTCGTTTCGCGGAGCAGCGCGCAGTGGCGGTCCGAGGCTCCCGTGCTGGGGCTTGTAACCCTCGTTGGACGCCTCCTTCCCGACACTTCCAGCGTGTGGCGTTGGGAATTCTTTGGTTTTTGCTGTCTAATCGTTTAGCGAGACGGTGGTGGCCGTCCAACGCGCAGAATGCGGAGACGCAGTCCTTCGATGATCATGCGAATCGGCGCTGTTGGGACTACTCTTCTGCAGAGGCTCCCCGGGGTCTTGATTCTCTGCAGCTTTGGCGTTTTCTGCGGTGTACTGGCATTAACCGAAAAGACCACCAGTGATGCTGTCAATACACCTGCAGGGGCAGTGCCATCCTCTGCATCGCCCCTGGCGAACAGCGCGCCGCTCCCGGGACTGCTCGAGGATTCCGATGCCGCAGATGCAGAATCTGAAATCTGCACGCAGCACCTCAGGGATGCAGTCAATGCAGCCATTTCTCACGTCATTGGTGCGCAAACTTGCAGAGCATGCTGGATGGATGGCCTGCCAAACTACTGCGGCGAATATGCCCGAAAATGCTGACGCTTCTCCTCGCGGGGAGCCCCCGAGGAGAAACATGCATGTGTGCCGCTTATAGAGAGGTGCTGCGCATGAATATTCCGTAGTGTGACAAAACGCATTCATACTAAGAACCGGTCTAAGATCGCATAATTGCATGCCCGCGCAGTGCATGCAAGTATGTGTATTTCCATCAAATGTGCACATACGGTCTTTCTCACTGCCTGCAGGTTCTCGAGAGCTGACGGACTACCTTCTACCCCTATGGGAACTGGATAATTTCTACGTTCCAGTGTTGGTGTGCGGTCCCACTGTGCCCCCTCCAGCACCCTCTGTCTGGGGCATGCCTGCGCCTGTCGGAGGCCACTCCTCACTCCCTTGGCCTAAGAGAAACAGCCTCCTCCCCGATGATCTGCTGCAACAGATCCTCCTAACGGGCACTGTGCGAGTAGCGGGAATAGGCAGGACAGACGAGGAGGGCTTTTTGAAATCTAACAAGGGTGCAGCTGGAAACTTCACAGAAAATCCCGCCACAGGTCAGCAGTACCACACCCTCCATCGAAGAGGGATGGGCTTCGTCATCCCTCTTTCTCTACTGCGCTGCATTCGAGGCTGCATGCATGCGGGTTCTGTGGAGCTGCCCCGCAATTTCGTGTGTGCCCCTGTGTCGTTGGCTCACCACCATCTACGTATTCAGGCAAGGGGCAGCGCCACGAGTGCTTCACAGGGAGGACTCAGGGGGAGTTCAAAAGATTTGCAGCTCCTGATACATCATGAAGCACGTGCACCTATTTCTCGAGTGTCTATTCGACCCTCTTCGTAGATACGGGATCCTATTTGTATTGAGCTATTTATGCATTGCCATGAATGCAGTGTGAATACTTCGTATTTCATGTTTGTCGCTTCTTCTGAATTCAATACACATACATACTTGCATGAGCGCATCATAATTTCTAGTTTGATGTGGCATTCCGAAAGGCGCGCGTGTCGAGCGCACGCCACGAGCTCTACGCTCGAAGCGGCGCTGGCTTGTTGACAGCGTCCCCTTGCCGCTTTTCTCGCTGCCTCCTGTAGGCTGCGGCTGGGGGCAGTTCTACTACGGGAGGCCTCTTGTATCCGTATCCCCGATGTCAGCCCGCAGTCAGCTGTGCGGTGTTTCTTTCTCGCAGGCTTCTTTCCTGATTATCTCAGGAGTATTTGGAAAGTCATATCCAGGCGTTATGGTGTGAATGTAACCGTGACATACCTGTTTTACAACAGTGTAGAGGAGGCGCAGGCCGCTGTGGCAGTGGGAGATGCCGATATGACGGATATATACTTTTTGTTAGCTCATAAGAATAGCCAAACAGTCACCAAGGATTCCGTTGCGTTCAATACTGCCAATCCCCTCTCCTTTCTCTACATGACGTGCCCTGTCGTGGGAGCCGTTCTTTTCACGTACACGAGAGACGGGGAGACCGATACATTTGGAGGCCTCATAGATGCCCTAACCAGCGCCTACAACGAAGGTGAGCAGCCTTCGCTATGCCTCGGATGAGCGTCCTTAGTGGGAACCGCCACCTTTTCTTGTGCGCTCTTGAGAGTTGGACGGCTGGCGAAGGCCGCTAATTCGCCGTCATGCTTGTCGCTTCCCGTTCTCGCACGTCTGCCGAGTCTCTCGCCTCCTGTTTAGCGTGTGGCCGCCTCTCCGAAGCCGAGGCTGCGTCTTGTGAAGCCGTCTTGCTAAGTGCAACTGCCCGAGGAGTGTCTGCTTCCTCCCTTCCTCGCTCTCGTGCGTACAGAGTCCGGCAAAAATATCGCCGTCGTGGTGTCTACAGAGGAGCTGCGCTCCGCCGTCGAGCCCATCCTCCCGGACTGGACGCTTATACATGTGGTCGATAGTAGTGAGATACATGCACGCCCCTCCTCCATTGCACGCGGACTCCATCTCTCCCGACACCCCCAGCATGCCTCGTGGCACTTGCCACTGGCGGCAGCGCGGGGAGATTCTTTGTGTTCAGTGTAGTTCTGCGCACATCTCGCCAAATGCTGTCTACTGCGCGCATTTCCTTTGCTCCCTTACCCTTGTTTGCTCTGCACACCCGACGGCAATTCGTTCAAGTCACCTCTGCCGCCTTTTCCCGCGCGCTGTCTGTACTGTGCAGTGGCCTCGGCCCTCAATGCAGTTGCCAAGGGCGAAGCCTTTGCCGCTTTTGCTCTGGGCCCCTCTGGAATCGTACCGCCTCCCCCTGGGGTGTCGCTAAGGGAAGGCATTGACGTCATTCTGGCCAAAGGAAGCTGGATCCGGAGGAGTCGCGGCGTCAAATGCTTGACAAGGGAGCACTTCAACGACCTTAGAGAATGAACTAGATGCTGACAAACGAACCCCTTCGCTAGTCTGCGTTTCTGGCGGAGGCCAGCTAGCTTGGTCTAACCGCAGACACGGCCGAACTAGAACAACAGCACGGCTAGTGACACATCAGACACACCAGATGCACTGGCGGCAGTTCCGCTTGATGTAGCTCTCTAATGTCAGCACTGACATCGATTGCTGGTGGAGTGCAGGATATGCATATTTAGAGGCCTAGTGCGCCTGCCAAAGGGCAGGGTATACCTGTCCGACCTATTTCGTTTCTCCTTGTATCCTGTTCGCGGGCTGCAGCAGTTTGTCGCCCTGCAGCAACGGATGCATTCCCAAGGTTACCCCTCTTTGCATATACTCTCATTTTCGTCGTATCTTTCCGCAACAGCGATATCAGCCACGTGTTCAAGCCGAGTTGCAGCGCCGTCTAAGTAGGCATGCAGCTGCGCTACTCCATCCGCTTATGAAAACATCATACGTATGCTGTTTTGTGCCGTGTAGCGAAAAAAGACAGTCCTTGCAGGCGCGGGGTTGTTGCAACTACACTGTATCGAGTTGCAGCATTTCTCATCTAGGCCACATACAGCAGGAGAACCCTTGTTGGATTCTCTGTAATTGTATATATATATGTACATGTACATGCCCTTTCTCTTACGGGACCTCCTCCCCAGCGGCTTCCCTCAGCTGGCGGCTGGCCGCAGCCGCCAGCTGCACTAACCGCATGACACCTTGTGATTGCTGTTGCTGCTGCTGCAGCATTTGCTGCTGCTGATGCCCGCCCTCCAAGCAGTGCCAGCTAGGCTCCGGTGTAACCCCGCCGTTCCACACCGGCAGCAGCTGCTGCTGCACGTGCTGCTGCTGCTGATTGGCAAACTTGGTAGCAATTCGAGGTTCATGAGGCCACTGGAGGGCAGGGGCAGCCGGCATGAGCGGCACTCCTGCAGCCTTCTCCTTAGCCGCAGACTTTTCCCCCCCCTTTGGCGGCAAATCCACCACTTGCTGCTGCTTCTGCCCTCCTGCATGCATATGCTCAAGAAGCGTCAGCAACGCTGGGTGCCCCGGCGAGGTGTCCAGACACCCCAAGGGGGGCACGCCTGAGGGCTGCCTCAGCTCCCACGCACAGCGGTGCTGCTTTCGCAGCACATGCTGATGCGCCGTTGGCTGCTGCTGCTTCGCATGTTGCAGAAGACGACGCTCTGTGGCACACGCATGTCTAGGAACGAAGGCGAAGGGATAAGACTGCTGCTGCTGCCTCTCCCCCTCCTCCTGGGGACCACTGCACGCGACAGGTGCACTGCACGGCCTGCTGCTGCAGCATCGACTCGGCAGATCTTGCAGGGCGTTTCGTTCGTGGCGTGCCTGGCTCTGCAGCCGCAGGGGAGTCTGCAGTTGTTTGGCCTTTACACTAAGAGTGTCATCGTTGCAGCGCTGGGTGTTCGCAGCAGCAGAGTTCGCTGCGCAAGAGCAATGCCGCCGATAAAAGACATGGGCTTGCTGGTGCTGCTGTTGGGGGTGCTGCAGTTGCCGTTGCCGAATGCTCGCGCTGCGGCAGTCATCATGAGCGCAGCAGCCTACGGTCCGCGGAACGGCAGCCGCTGCCAGCGGAGGCTGCTGCTGCTGCAAGAGTGCTGCAGACTCCCAGCAGCGGTGGGGGCAAGGCGGCAGCACCGAGGTCGCTGCATGCGGCCTGCATGGACCGTCGGAATGCTGCTGAAGCTGCTGCTGCTGCAAGTCTCTGCTGCTGGATGCAGGAGCGCAGGAAGGCGGAGACGCGCAATCGCCCTCAGCGCTGCCTTGAGCCGCGACTGCCGCAGCTTCTGAGGTTATCGGCATCTTGGAGGGGAGGCGTGCCGACCCTACAGCGCAGGTGCTACTGCTGCTGCTGCTGCTTTCTGCTGCTGCTGCGGTCGGATGCAGCAACACAATGTGCTTCCTATGGCAGTGCGGGAGATGCTGTCTGGCCTGTACGCCTCCCGACTGTTGCGGAACTGAGGCAGCACCGACAAACGATTGCATCCCGATCTCCTTTCTAGAAGCAGCCGTAATGGCTAGACCGCTCCTCCTCCGTTCCTGCAGTTGCTGTTGCTGTTGCAGTTGCTGTTGCTGTTGCTGTTGCTGTTGCTGTTGCTGTTGCTGTTGCAGTCGCTGTTGCTGTTGCAGTCGCTGTTGCTGTTGCTGCAGCTGCTGCTGTTGCTGCAGTTGCGCACAACAGCAGGCAGCTGCAGGAGGAGTAATCGCAGCAGCGATCGCAGCGCCGCTGCTGGGGGCAGCCGGATTGAAGGACGGCGTCAGACGAGCTCTTCTACAGTATCCTTGCTGGTGCACGTATGTATGGTCATTCATCACCACTTCAGCAGCAGCAGCAGCGTTTCCACCTTCTCCAGCTGGTGTTGGTGCTGCTGCTGCTCGCGTTTGCTGCTGCAGAAGCCCCCCTTCTCGCGCAGCAGCAGCATCAGCTGCTGAGTGGGAGGGCAGCAGCAGCACGGAGCATGGCGTCTCTTCTGCGCCTTCGACCGGCGAAAAAGCCTCAAGACTCCTCAAGGAGCCTGTAGACATACGGCGTCCTCTCAACAGGGGGGGGGATGCAGCGGCAGCATCTGCAGTTGCAGTTGCAGTTGCAGCGCTAGGAGAAGTATGGGTGTTAGCCGCTCGTACTGCCCCCCCAGCGGCTTCCTGCAGGTTAAGGTGATGATGGGCAGCACTGCACCTGCAGCCTTTCCCATCACGAATTGTTTCCTTTTGCGCAGGGAGGTCATCAGCCTGTGACTGCTTGCTTCCCTCTTTACACGCAGAGCGCTCCTTCATGTCGGCACACAGCGTGGCTGCATCCGATGCTGCAGTTTCTTGACAGCAGCAGAAGCACATGCATGCAGGGGGACGCCCTCCTTGATGGCTGAACTCGTGCTGCTCATTCCGCTGCTCTTTCTGAGCACTCAAAGGCCTTTGCTGCTGCATCCTTAAGGCAAGCTCTTGCTGGGGGAACGTCTTAAAGAAACCATACGATCGATTCTCATGATGCAGAGACAGCATGTGATCAGCTACCACTGCACGGGCTGTGGGGGTTGCTGCGGCTCCTGGTGCTGCTGCAGCTGTAGCTACAGATTGCGGATTTACGCTTCTCACCCCTCCTTTTCCATTGCCGACTGCTGCTGCAACTCCTGGTGCTGCTGCAGCTGTAGCTACAGATTGCGGATTTACGCTTCTCACCCCTCCCTTTACATTGCCGACTGCTGCTGCAACTCCTGGTGCTGCTGCAGCTGTAGCTACAGATTGCGGATTTACGCTTCTCACCCCTCCTTTTCCATTGCCGACTGCTGCTGCGGCTCCTGGTGCTGCTGCAGCTGTAGCTACAGATTGCGGATTTACGCTTCTCACCCCTCCCTTTACATTGCCGACTGCTGCTGCAACTCCTGGTGCTGCTGCAGCTGTAGCTACAGATTGCGGATTTACGCTTCTCACCCCTCCCTTTCCATTGCCGACTGCTGCTGCGGCTCCTGGTGCTGCTGCAGAAGGTGCTGCATGCAGACGTCTGTTTTGCGGTGTGGACGCATTAATGCGAGCAGCCGCGATCCGTAGAGTGGCAGAAGTAACCGAGGGCGCAGGATTCGAGCTTCGCCTCCGTATAGGACTGCTGCTGCAGCCGGCAAAGTTGCTGTATCGTCTGCTGCTGTGCATGCTGTACATGTTCTCCACGTTCGTGCTGCAGTTGCTGCTGCTGCAGCGGGGCGTGCAGGCGTTGCGGCAGCTACTGCAGACGACGCCTCGAGCGACATTTAACTGCGCTTTAGATAAGTGTGCAGCAGCACCATTCAACATGGTGGTAGCGACACGCTGCTGCTGCTGCTGCTGCCGCTGCTGCTGCTGCTGCTGCTGCTGCCGTTGGGGTTCCAAGACTGCTGCAAGCGCCTTGCAGCGCACCAGCGGCGATGTCATCCTGGAAGCTGCTTTGATGTCGGTTGCTTTTAAAGGCGCGGAAGCAGCGGCAGCCGCTTGGAGCGCTCCTGCTGCACTCGCATGATGGGCGTCCAAAGACGCATGCCCCCTCGCCGATTCGGAAGTATTTACTTCTTTCTCGGTTTCATCTAGCAACGCCTCCCACAGACTAGGAGCTGCAACGGTGCCTGCGTCATCCGCAACAGTACATGATGCTTCCATGCACGCGCGCTGCTGCTGCTTTTGCTGCTGCTGCTGCTGCTGCCGACGATGATGATGATGGGGGTGTCTGTTTGACCCCGCAGAGACTCTCTCGCCGCCGTCCGACGGCGCTGGAGGCTCTTGCTGGTGCCTCTTTGGAGGCTGCTGCTTTTGCTGCTGCTTTTGCTGCTGCTTTTGCTGCTGCTCTGCGCGGAGGTCGGAGACAAATTGGAGGTGCCGCTGCAGCCGAGACACCATCAGCGATCGAGGCGATACATTTGTAGAGGCTTCGCGGTGCTGGGTTTGCCAGCCGGGATAATACTGGTGCTGCGCTGTAGACTGCTGCTGCAGTTTTGTGGCGTCTCTTGCCGTGAGCTGCTGCTCTCCGCCTGGCACTGGCGAGATTTCCCGCTGCCCCCCTGGCTGCCGCAGGGGAACGGCTTCAAGGTGCTGCAGCAGCCACTCTTGCAACTGCAGCTCCTCGTGTACATTCATCTGACGCCGAGGCTGGAAATGCTTTTCCGGCTTTTAGTGCTGCGATTCGAGCAGCGGGTAGCGGATCGCATGCGGAGAGCGAGCTGGGCGCCCTCCCTCCGTGCCGCTGTTTTTGGTTCTTCGGAAGCTGCGGCGCCTCCAGCTTGAAAAATGTCCTTTTAATCGACAAACGGCCTCGAAGGCACCTGCATGCGGCAGCAGCTGCAGCAGGCGCCTCTGCTGCCGACTGCAGCGGCAGCAGAGGCTGGTGCCTGTCTTGCTGCACCTGCTGCGAAAGCAGCTGCATAAGGCAATTCCAGGATGAGCGGTCGCGCTTAGAGTGCGTTTGCATGATTTCTAAGAAGGAGTGCACCCCGTACAAGTGGTAGAGTTTCCAGAAACCGCAGCCTCTGCTGCTGTTTCTGGAGGCGGTGTGTTTCCGGGGGGGCTGTGCTGTCGTCCGCGTGGCTTCGAGCAGCCGCCATCGCTTTGCAGCGACGCCGCGTGCATGTGTTGCCACTCAAAGCCTGGAGTCTATTTCTTTGGGAATTCGCTCAATCTGCAGCTGCACAGCAGATCCAGCAGCAGACCGCTTTCCGTCACCGTGTTCCCCCCGAGTCTCCCGCTGCCATACAGGCGCATGCAGCTACCACCGTCTGCCCCCTCCCTCAAACAGCGCTCTGCTCCCGAAATTTTCGAGCCGTGAAAACTGTCCTGCCGCTGCATCAGGGAAGGGCACAAAAGAAGCAGCAGCAGCAGCAGCAGCTGCTGCCGCCTCACCCGCCCCTCTGTCCGTACGGCCTCTCTCCACCAACTGCAAGGGAAGCCGAATCTCGATATTGCTGTAGATATCCCAGACCTCCGTTTCGTGCTCGAGAGGTGGCAGCAGCAGCAGCAGCAGCAACACCAGCAGCCCCCCCTACTACTACTATAACCATCATCATCAGTGTGCCTCTTGTCTCTCTCTCTCTCACACACACACACAGACCCTCCCCACCACCTGCTTGCCTCGTCTAGCGCATTCCAAACTGTTGCAGCTCTCCCTTCTACTGGATACAGATAACAAACCGTTGGAGCTCCTCTCCCTTCTACTGGATACAGCTATCGCTGTAGACATCCGTAGGACCCTCCTGCGATACGGCAGCCACTGCCACCTTCCCTCCTACCTCCTTTCTTTCCCCCCTGCCTCCTTCCCTCCTCCCTCCCTGTCACTGCTCAGCGCTGCCTTTGTTTGTATAGGGTCACCTGGATCCTTGCTGCTCCCACACTGCCTGCCTCTTTATCCTCTCCTAGCTCCTCCTGCTGCCATATTCCCTTGCCACCGTCGCTCGCTTCCAGGCTTTCCTCCCTAACTAGCCCCCATAACCATGTCGAATCGGTCGAGGATCTGCGCTGCTGCTCCGCCTGGAAGACGCTATTTTTTCATGCGCCTTTCCGCCCTCCTCCCGCTTCTGACGTGTGCGCTGCCGCCGATAACTGCGGATGCGTCGCGCGGAGAAGGTGTTGCTGCTGGCGAGGAAAGGATTTCCATGACGTACAGCAAGGTCTGGCCAGAAAGAAACCCCACAGAAACATACGACTTTTATTCTCGCGTCTCAATCTGCAAACCCGACACGCCGTCGTACCTCTCGCTTTCCCTGGGAGAGGCCTTGAGGGGGGAGCGCCTTGTGGCTGCCCCCTACGTTTTCACCATTCCCAAGCCTGAGCAGTTCGCTGCGGCTGCTGCCAAAGCACAAGCAGAAACACAAGCAGTGCAAGCACAAGCAGTGCAAGCACAAGCAGAAACACAAGCAGAAGCAGCAGGAAGCAGCAGCAATGGGGAGGACGCCAGCACGCTTTATACGAACACCGCAGAAGACGGAGCAGCGGGTAGCGGCGGCAGTGGGCAGCGAGCTGAGAGCCTTCCCGCAACTCCCGAAGAGTTGCAGCTGCAGCGGGAGTTGTGGGATCGCCATCAACGCGAACAAAGAGAGCAGCAGGAGGCAGCGGCAGCGATCACGGAGGGGCCCTTTGAGCTCTGCCGCATGCGCTTGACAGAGGATGCGCTGGAAGAACTGCGCGTTCTTGTAGACAACGAGTTTCTGGTGGAGGCGTATGTGGACGGCATTCCCCTAGTCTTTCCTATAGGTCTTCGAAGTCTTGAGACTGTTCAGCAGCAGCAGCAGCGGCAACAGCAGCAGCAGCATTCGATGCCGCAAAAGCTGGATGCGTTTGGATTTCGTGAGGAGGATTACATGAGGGACGACGACTTCTTGGAAGATGATGACGACGTGCTGTTCACTCCGCTCCCTCGTCTGCAAGTAACCCACCACCTAGGCACCAACCTGCACTTTGTGTTTGCAGTCAACAAGGGTGTCATTGTGGCTGCTTCGGCGAGTCATGGTCCTTCCCCAGACGGCTCTGTTCCAGCTTTCACCGATATAACAGAATCGCTGGTAGGCTTCCTAGAGAGGCGCGGCTAAAACGCACAAGCGGCGAAGCCGCAAAGAAAGAAGCAGCCAGTCCAGTACCTCCCAGCACGCACTCTCCCAGCACGCACTCTCCCAGCACGCACTCTCCCAGCACGCACTCTCCCGCCCCTAGCCACAGTCTAGCAAAGCCCTCTCCTCCATGCAACACACAAAAACACGGCGGGATTCCTGCGAAAACGGAGGGAGTGCATGCCGCGGCGTCGCTCGCGAGCTTGGGAGACATGCGGCATGGCCGCATGCATGCATCCAGTCAGTCAAGCAGAAGCGGCGCGTCGCCTTGGGGCTTTGGCGGTTCAAAAATCCTGCAAACTGTCGCTGCATGCACTGCTGCCCTTGCGATGTTGGCTTCTGCGGACGGCTGCAGGAGATGGGCGCTCGCGAGGTGGTCTTCACCTACACCGTCGAGTGGCATGATCGACCTGACATCCCCACGCACCTCCGGCTGTATGGACAGCTCACGTCTCCCTTTTCGTCCTCCGTGGCAGCAGCAGCTGCATCGGCAGCCGCTGCAGGACGTCGCAAAGATGACGTGGACATACACTGGCTCGCCCTTGCAAACTCGTTCCTGTTTGTGGTGGTCGTCCTCTTCCTCCTGACGTTTATTCTCATTCGAACCCTCCGAGCCGATTTCGCACGGTACGCCTGTGGGGTGGCAGCCTAGCCGCTGCAGCAGCCTTTCGACGTCTTGCTGTCTTAGCGGCAGCTGCTGCTCGTCGACAACGCGCTGTGTCATCTGCCGCAGCCGCGTCTCCTCCCACCGCCCAGAATGCTGCCTTCTGCTCCGTAGAAGGCTGCCTTTTGCTGCGTGAAATGCTGCCTTTTGCTGCGTAGAAGGCTGCGTAGAATGCTGCCTTCTGCTCCGTAGAAAGCTGCCTTTTGCTCCGTAGAAGGCTGCCCTTTGCTGCGTGAAATGCTGCCTTTTGCTGCGTAAAATGCTGCCTTTTGCTGCGTAAAATGCTGCCTTTTGCTGCGTAGAATGCTGCCTTCTGTTCAGGGTCTTGTTGCCAGCGGACGAGGAAGTAGCCGAGCTGACTTTAGAGGAGACTGGTAAGGGCAAGGCACACCCCCCCCCCTCCTTGTCTTCTTGGAGGAGGCTGGCTGCTCTCGAAAGGCTGTAGCTTCTGTCAGCCTCGTTACACCCTGCCCGCTGCCTCTGCGTCGGAAGGCGTGGTTGTTAGGCATTGCGACTTTTTTTTGCGTCTGTTGCCTTGCGCGGCACCCAACGAAGACGACCCGCGCAAAAGGCGAAAGCAGCCCTATTCCTTTGCCAGCGAGAGCAAGCCTCTATGTTCTTGACGCATGTTGTGCTTTCTTTTCCCCTTGGCATTCCACGCGGATGAGGCTTCGGAGGGAAGGAGAGTACTCCCCGCATCCGGAGGCAGACAGCCATGCAGTATCTGTTCTAGCTTTTCCTGCGCATCGCGAAGAGCTTGGGTTGGCCTCGTTCTGCTTGCCTGCCTCTCTTCTCAGGCTGGAAACTGCTGCATGCGGATGTCTTCAGAGCACCTGCCCACCGCAACGTGCTCTGCGTCTTCTTAGGAAGCGGCTTGCAGCTGCTGCTTGTCTGCAGTCTCTCAGTCTCGGCTCTCTCGTTCTCGGCACTTTTCCCGCGAGCATCCTTCCTCTCCTTCATGCTCATTGGATATCTGCTCACCACGTGTATGGCATTTTTTTCCCGAAGGCGTAGGGGAGAGACCCTCAGCGTCTCTGACATCCCCCGACTCCTCTTCTCTTCTCCTGATTGAGGCTTCTTCTCTTCCTGTGTGGCGTGCGTGATGCGTGCTCTATGGCAGTCGTCTGCGGCTTTGTGAGCGTCAACTTGTACACGAAGCTGGGAGGGCAACGCTGGACCTGGAATATCGTGTCGGCATGCGGAATTTTCATGGTAAGAAGGCGATCTCTTGTGGGGAAAGGGGGGTGGGGGTAGTCTCACTAAAAGTCTAGCACGGGGGTTGGACAGAGGCGAGAGGCCAATAGAAAACGTGTCAACCTGCATTCGGACTGCTAACTCGGCACTAGTCCCCCTTATTCGCGTCGTTTTGCACACACGCCGAACAAACACACAGCTAGCTGAGCAGATGCAAGATGGGGTGAAAGAGGTGCTTCGAAAGGATAGGCGGAAGGGAAAAGGAAAAAGGGAAGGGAGAAGGGGAGACGGTCAAACATCGAAACACAAAGCGTGCGATAGGGAAGCCAGGAGGGCCTTTTGTGGGGTTTGTTGCCTTTGCAGTTTCCTGCATTCGTGGTGTGGAGTATCTTGAATGTCGCGTCTGCTCTCGCCGGATCTACAGCAGCCCTCCCCGTCAGCAGTGCGTTTGCGCTGATTGCCTGCCTCTTTTTCGGTACGATATCTTCGTCCTGTTTGCGGGGAACCTGATGCTGCAGAGATGAGGCTTGTGCTGCTCTTTTCCCCGCTGTTCAGCTCTTTTTTAATAGTCCTTTTCCGAAAACCTTTCAGCAGTCAGCCTCTGCCTCCCTGCTGCGCTCGCAGTGACAGTTCCCCTCTTGATCCTAGGGGGTGTTATAGGCCGTCGGAGAGCTCTGCAGCAGCTCGCGGCTGGAAGTGCCTTTCCTTGCAGAGTGAGTCTTACGCCAGCTTCCCCCTTGGGGTGGCGTTGGCGCACTCCCTATGCTTCGGTTTTATTTCCCTCTCACGCTTCTTCTCGCGTGGCTGTTTCCACGCCCATATCAGTCTAACACATAGGTATCCACATGTTTGTCCTCCCCTCTAATTACGTTTTTACATGTGTTTATGGATCTCTCTTTCCTTATAGGGCGGTCGTCCTGTCTGTTCACGAATTTTGTGTGTGTGTGTCTCTCTCTATCTCTCTGTTTGTCTCTGTGGATTTCTTCCCGGCTGTCTACCTATGCATGTAAATATATTTATTTGTAGAGCTCCGCCACCGTCCAGCCCCCCCCCGCCCCACATGCGTCAAAAGGCGTGCTTCGTGCACTCTTTGCCAAGCCTTCCTTTTCTGACCGCTTTTTTCGTTTTCTCTTTCGCTCGTGTCTTTTTCTGCGTCCTCTTTTATATTCCCTGTCTCCCTGCCCACCCCAATGCCCCATCGTCCGCTTGTGCTTGTTGATTCCTGCCTTCTTGCCTCGCTTCTTTTTGGTGCTTCTCTCAGACAAACAAGCTGGCAAGGGAGATTCCTCGCGTGCGATGGTATAGACGGCCACTGCTGCTCTCCGTGGTGGCTGCTGCCTTGCCTTTTAGCGGCATTTACATGGAGCTTTACTACCTGTTTCTCTCTGTCTGGACGAGCAGCACCGTATACACGTGTTCCTTCCTGCTGTTGGCAGCCTTGCTGCTGGTGCTGGCTGTTGCGGCGGTGTCTGTACTCCTCACTTATTTGCATCTCAATGCCGAGGATCACAGGTGGCACTGGCCTGCCTTCTGGAGTGGCGGGTAAGCAGCTGCTTCTTTTCCCGACTTTTCATTGGTTGTTGATGTGTTTCGCTAGAGTGACTTGCCGCGAAAACGCGGCGTTCCGCTACTTGCTTGCTAACCAGCATCCCGCCTGCTGTACATCCCTTACTCCCTCGCGCCTCCCCTCTACCAGTCTATGCAACTACCAACACTAGTAGATCCTCTCTCACTATTTCTGTCTCGCTCTCTCTCGCTGTTTCTCTCTGTCTCACTCTCCCTCGCTGTCTCTCTCTGTCTCCCTCTCGCTCTCCCTCGCTGTCTCTCGCTCTCTGTCTCACTCTCCCTCGCTGTCTCTCGCTCTCTGTCTCACTCTCCCTCGCTGTCTCTCTCTCTCTGTCTCACTCTCCCTCGCTGTCTCTCTCTCTCTGTCTCTCCCTCTCTGCCTCACTCTCCCTCGCTGTCTCTCTCTCTGTCTCACTCTCCCTCGCTGTCTCGCTCGTGCGCTTGCTGCGCGCTGCCAACCAGCGTCTCCAAAGCCCCCCTGCCTGCCAGCCTCATCCGCAGAGTCTGCATTTCCCGCTATATCTGCCGTGTGTTGTGTATTTATATTCCTTCTGCTGCAGGAGCGTAGCTCTGTACTTCCTGCTTCACTGCGCGTTGTACTTTGTCAACTCCCCAATGACGGGAACGATCCAAATTTTGCACTTCACCCTCTACTCCTTGTTGCTGGCTTGGGGTCTTTGCCTTTCCCTCGGCTGCGTCTCCTACTTTGCGTCCTCGCTCTTCATTAAGGCTGTGTACAGCAGAATCAAGGCCGAGTGAGCCGCTGTACACGCTCTTCAATTGTGCATGCTCACGCACACAGCCAGCCAGCCCCACCCAGCGGCAGCAGCACTAGCAGCAGCACAAGCACTAGCAGCAGTACAAGCACTAGCAGCAGAAGCAACGAGGCGAGAGGGCGTCCTGCTATTCTCGGCGTGGAGGGGCCTCTTCGCTCTGCATTCAAAGGTCTCCCCTTGCATTTAGCAGCGATGTTTTGCTGAGCGTATGCTCTGGCTAGCAAGCGTCTACCCAGTCAGAGTTTTGTCTCTGACTGCACGCAGCCAGGCTCACGGCATCCGCCGCCTCTTGTAGAGGAGAGAGAGTCTCGCGCTAGGCGGTGCGGCTTGCAAATTTCATGCTGCGCATTAACGATGCCCTTTTCGATCAGCAGACTCCGCAGGGAAGGGAGGGAGAGAGGGAGGCAAGGAAGGGGAGGCCAGAAGGGCCCCCTCCCTCCCGCCAGGAAGTCTAGGCAAATCAGCATGTCGAAAAAAAGGGATTGAGTTACAAAGGAAGCGGAACGTAAAGGGCAGGGAGAAGGGGGCGTCTCTGCCAGCAACGCCTCGGCACAGATGCCTCCCTAAAACTTGAAGATCTTTTTCTTGTTACGCAGGACGGGGAGGAATTCCTTCCTCCAGGTGATTGGACCGGGCAAATCGGAGAAGCGCCGCTCGTACCGCCAGTCAGGAGCCAGCAGGCTCTGTACTTCTGCAACAAACAGCCAATCACAGAAGAAGGGGAAAAAGCACTGAAGGCAGCGACGGTAGCGTGCCTCAAGGCTTCCCTTCTGTACGCAGGCAGGCGGCAGCGCGGGAAAGAGGCAGGCAGGCCCAGGAATGAAAGGAAAAGAGAGGACGCTCAAGCCAATGCCTTTGCAAACCCGTACAGAATTTTAGATCGAGACAGACAGAGAAAGAGAGAGACAGAGAGAGAGAGACAGAGAGAGAGAGAGACAGACAGAGAGAGACAGACAGAGAGAGAGAGACAGAGAAAAAGAAAGATCCAAGAAGAGCTACTAGCTGGAGCGAGGGGCAACAGCGCGCGTGTTATGGTGGGTAACAATTGATAGACGGGGGGGGGGAAAGAAAACACCTGAAGAAGTGTAGTGGGCAAGAATCTAAAGGCAGCACTACTCCACCATCCCTTCCCCGACGGCCAGGAAAATGTGCAGGCGTAAATCAGAATCGAAAGGGTGCAGAGAACGAGGGAGAGGCATCAGATATTAACACGGGCGGGATTGGCAATGAAGGAGAACACACAAAGCTGCCCTACCGTGCCGCAGGGGCTTTAGCAGTATAAGAAGCTCTTCGTGCTTGCTTTTGGCTGTCTCCAATTGCTGCTGCCAGGCGAGGCACGCCAAGCTGCTGCGGCTGCGTTGTTGTTGCTCCTGCTGCCTTTGCTGTAGCCTTATCTTTTGCTGCAACTGCAGCATGTGCCGCTCCAACTCGTGCCGTTGCAGTTCGAGGGCTTCGCGCTTTTGCTGTTGCTGCAGCAGGCGTTGCGCGAAGAGACACTGCTCGTGAATAGCCCGCCTAGACAAGACTGTCAGGATCCGTTTCATGCTCAGCTTTACCTGCGTCACAAAAGCGCCTACAGCCTCTTAACCCGCGCATCCTGAAGTGCAGGAAGTGGGGATGGGGAAGGGCAACACACTCCTCCTCCGGCGTCTGCCACAGTGCTGCTCCACAAGGGTCGCTACATGAGGAGGCGTTGTCTCAAATACCTTCTTGAGTCTCTCTGGGTGCTTCATTTGCGTCTTAGCCTGCCAGGCGGCCCAGCGTTCCCCGAGCAAAAGGTTTTTTTCCTTCAGCAACACAAACCTGAAGGAGGCAGGGGAACAGCATGCACGACAGATGGACGGTGGGGGTATTGGGTGGGTGGTTATATGCAAACAAGAAAAGAGGCAGGCAGTTGGCGACGCCGCAAGCGCGGCGCCTAGCAGCAGTGCTGTGCTTGCTCTCACTCTCATGAAGCATGAGAGCGACACCAGGGGTGCCCGCGAATACACATGAGTGCCTCGAGAGGAGGCACGGACTGAAAAGACTGGAAAATGGATTTTGCGCGGACCAGAGTTTGTGCAGATCGTCGAAGGATTTCTGACGGAGCAGCCGCGCAGGCCATGCATCTCCAGCGACTGCGAGTGAGTTTTTGACAGAGGCTGGCAAGGATGGATCTAAGTAACCTCCTGAAACAAGCAACCGACAGGGAGGCGGACGGAAGCACGGGCAGGCAGAGGATGGCCTTTCACGCAACGAACGTGTTTTTCAGAAACAGCAGGGTGTTCGCCTACGGAGTGCCTACCCTTCCACAGCTCTTCGATTCCCCGCATAGGCGGTCCGGTGGGGTTGCAAGCCACCGGAGCGACGCAGCGCCGCAAGGCGTGAAGCACTCCAGACATTTTTCGAGCAGGCGGAGTGGTGGAGTCGGCTGCGTGCAGCTGCTGCAGCACCTCGAGTCAGCTGAAGGCCGTTGGAGGTGGGCGTGTATGAAAGCACGGGAGCCAAAAGGCTGCGGAGGCAGCAGTTTTTTTTCGCTGCGTGAGATGTGGCAGCTGCGCGCGTGTTGCTGACGGCGGTGTCACTTCTAAACACCTCCAGTGCTGCGGAGCCATCCGGCAGTCGCGAGGATACCAGCAGTAGGCCTCAGTGGTGATCGCATAGGTGTGGCTCCTGCTGCTGCCGCCCTCTAGGCGCTACCGCTGCGGCAGAAAGCTGAGGGGTGTGCTAGAAAGCAGGCACAAAAGTATCGCTTCCGAGGGGAGGCAGTGGAGCGCGTGGTGCCGGTGCTGCTGCTGCTGTCGCTCCTGTACAGAACATGCAACAGCAGCGGGAGCAGCGCCACCGCTCTGCCGATGAGGGGTCTCTGAGAAGAATTGACGGTTACAGACAGAAGGAAGAGAAGGGGGGTGATTCACATGCACCTAACAAATACAGATGCCGAAGCTACCGCCATGGAAGGTCTCCTATCCCTGATGCTGCTGCTACTGCTGCTGCCGTTTTTTAGCGGCTGCCGCCGTCATCATGACGGTGGCTACCCGTCTGCCTGCGATCTGCCGCTAAGCGAGCGGCAGAAAAGGCAGTCTTCGCCGAAAAATTAATCGAGTGTAATTTTTACGCCCGATACACACACTTAAATGACCGCGTGTGGACACCGAAAGGCTGGTTTGCTCCTTCAGCGCTCCCTCGCGTTGTGTCTGCGTCCCCGCTTGCTGCTGCTGCTAGAACAACAGCGGCATCCGTTTTAGAACCTTATTGTTTTCAGCCGGTCTTCACAGCGCTGCCGTTGGCCGCCCTCTTGGGCAGCCCCCCTGCTGTTCTTATAGGAGCATCCAGCGTGTTTTAGGCACCACCACACCATTCGACGCAGCGGCAGTAGCGGCAGGCGCTGCAGCGGCTGTTTTTCGCGAGCTCCAAGCGGCTGCAACAGAGCAGTACTTACAGCATCAAGACAGCGGCAGGGAGGGGACATGCTAATCTGTGTGTAGGAGGGGGCTGCCCACGATTTCCACGCCCACGCGTCCCCTGCTCGCCTGTTGCCTTCTTGCTCCGTCGCTGCAACAGCAAGAATAGCAGCTGCAGGATCTGATGCACCGCTGGTAATGGCGGCTCTGCGGGCCTCTGCAGCGCCGTTTGAAGGCCAGAAGGAGCTGTGGCGAACATACACCCCCAGCAGCAGCATTCACACACGCCATCAGCAGCAGCATCACCAGCAGCAGCAGCAGCATCACCAGCAGCATAATCAGCAGCAGCAGCCATGTCTTAAAGTTTCTCCCGCGATTGCAGCTCGGTGCGCTGCTTTCGAACGCGCGTCCACAGGAGGAGTTGCTGCCTCCTGCAGCGCAACTTCTGCTGTTTGTTCGCAGCGCCCTTCTCGTGTTGGAGGGTTCCTTACTGGGGATGTCGGGGAACATCCGAATCTCGGGGAGGTAGCTGCGGCTGCTGCATGCGCTTCGTCTGATGCACCGCTTCTTCCAGAGCGCCGTTCGTCTTCAGCACACTACCCGCATAGCGGCCAGAACGGCGGCGAGGACAGCACCTGTTGCAGAGACAGTCCAGCGCTTCTGCTGCAACGGCGCAAGACGCTCGACAAGACAGAGGCAGGCAGAGCTGCACTCATCTCTGGGATAGAAATCTCCCGTGCGGCCATGCCAAAGAAGCTCACGCCGATGCACCAGTGCTGCTCTGCAGAGGAGCAGCCCAAGCAGCACCAAACACAGCAAAAACTGCCGCGGCAGCAAGAAGAGATGCCAGCTGAAATCCTGTGCAGAGACAGTACCCCAAAATGCAACAGCAACAGCAACAGCACTGCTGCTGCTGCTGCCTGGCTTCTTTTGGCTCCCTGCGCAACTCAGACCGGAGGCGCAGGCGTATCCACAGCATCCGAGGCAGCAGCAGTAGCAACAGCAACTAGAGCGGGCCCCCCTTCTGGGAGCTTCTCAAGAGGAGAATCGAGGACGCAGTGCTGCACAGCTGCCGCTGCTCACGGTGAGCAGCCCGCTGCATCCGCTGTAGAGCAGGGGACGCACCAACAGAGTGGACAGCAGAAGCCGCAGCAGCATCGACGCCGCTTTCTACGAGACGATCGCAGCTGGCTGCAGCAGCAGCACACGGCGAAAGGGCTGCGAGCTGCTTCTGCTGCTTCTGCGTCTGCTTCTGCTGCTTCTGAAGAAGTTGCTTCAGCTCCGGCGTGTCTAACGGCGGCAAGACGTTCGACGGCCATAGACACGCAGGAGAGTGCTCCTTCCCAACAAGCAGCGGCGGCAGCGGCCTGTACAGCAGAATCACCAGGATTACGCAGCAGCAGCAGCAGCAGCAACTCATTCTCGCGTGACTCTGCCCTTCCCTTGCTGCCTCAAGTCAGTGAGAGAGAGGCCGTGGGGATTTCTTTTTTTTCAAAGCCACTCTTACTGCCGACTTTTTCTGTAGCCACGCCTGCAGTAGCAGCAGCAGTAAAGGCGTCTCACGCGCAACAATCGGCATCGCAGCTGGAGCTTGACGGTAAGTGGCTTCAAGTATAGGCCTTATCCGCACGACCCTGCTGCGGCTGCGTGCTGCTGCTGCTCTTGCCTTCTGCATTACGGTTGCATGTCTCCTGCCTGCCTGGGTTGCTCTTCGCATGCTTCTCTTGGAGCGCTGCTGCCCGTAGTGACACTCAGGCGTATCGTGGCCGTCATTGTGCGTTCGCAGCGAGAGCACGCGATGCTGCTAGTAGTTCCGGCGACGAAAATTGCGGCAACAGCAGAAGCAGAAGCAGCAGAGGCAGCAGCATCAGCCTAAACACTGGCAGTGTCTCCTGGTGCACGACTCCAAGGGGCACACTGCGCTCACTACCCGTGCTGCGACGTACAGTGACGTGCTCCACCTTGATGAGGGCTCCAGAATCGCGGCTTATGCGAGCTGGCTTAGCTGCTTTGTTTCCACTGTTAGCGCCTGAGTGGGTGCGAGATGCGGCTTTTCCCGAAAGGGCAGCTGGAAGTGCTGCCGCAGCTGCTGCTGCTACTGCCTGTGGAAGCAGGGAAGCGCTGCAGCAGCAGCTCCTGCAGCAGCAGCTCCAGCTGCATCCAGCAATTCGCAATCGACAGCTCGTTAAGGCCATTCTAGACGGTAAGAAGAGCATCCAACGACAACAGGCACCACCTAGAGAAACTGGAAAATTGTGTGTATACGTGTGGGTGTATGTGTGAGTATGTCTATGTGTGTGTGTATGTGTGTGTATGTCTATGTGTGTGTGTGAGTGTATCTTGAGCATGTATGCATGTAAGTTTGTATGTAGGTAGGTAGGTAGGTAGGTAGGTAGATAAGAGTGTGTGAATGCGTGTATGTATGCATATATGTATGTGTCTGCATGCATGCATGCATGGACGCCGCTGTAAACAGACTGCCGTTGCAGCGAGGAGACCCTCAAGAAGTGCCACCTGGAGATCCTCTGTTTTTGGTGGCATGTTCGGTCTGCCATTCTTTTGTCATTGTTTTTGTTGTTGTTGTTGCAGGTCAGGTGTCGCTGTTGTCGCTTGTGCCTGTTGATGCATCTCACTTGGAGCGAGACTTACATTTCTTGCTGCCGCTGCAGCAGCTGCAGCTGCGGCTGCTGAACGGCTTTGTGTTTGAGAGCTGCAGCGAATGCCATGCAGCGCATGCGGCTTGCCTGCGTTCCCTAGATCGCAGCCTTGCGCATATCCTGGGAAGGTGGCTCTTACAGCAGGCTTGTAGGGGGCCCAACGAGGCTTCAATGCGCGGATCTCAGCAAGGGGAAAACGCGGAGCAACAGCATGTGGCGGATGCTGAGGGTGGGATTTTCCCTTCAGATCCTGCTGCTCCTGCAGCGCCTCCTGCAACGTGTCTTTCCAGTGGCCTAGAGGAGTCTTTCAGCAAAAAAACTCCTCCAGGCATTGGAGCTCCTCCCGCAACAGCCCCTCCATCTGCGGCTTGGAGAGCCGCTGCACAGACAGCAACGGATGGTGGCAGCACTGCAGCAGCTGTTGCACACGGGGAGGCTGCTCGTGATGACGGCAGCGCTGAGCATGCAGCACACCGCGGCAATAGCAACAGCAGTAGCAACAGCAATAGCAGCAATAGCAACAACAACAGCAATAGCAGCAATAGCAGCAATAGCAGCAACAACAGCAATAGCAACAGCAATAGCAACAACACTACTACTACTACCACTACCACCACCTCCATCAGCAACTTCAGCGTCCGACAGAACTGCAGAAGGGCGCAGCTGGGGTATCTTCCGCTTGAAGGAGTGGAATCCTTTCTTGTTGCGCCTGCTGCCGGAGATTTCCTTGCCCCTGATGACTCCGTGCATGCTGCAGAGGCAGCCGAACTTGCAGCTGTAAGGCAGGCAGCAGCAGCAACAACAGCAACCGATGACGGCGAAGAGGAGGACGTTGGAGAGGGGTCTCACCTGACTGTTCCCGCTTTAGTACGGCACTTTGAATGCTGGAAATCTTCGTTTCGGAGCCTCGCAGTTCAAACAGGCCAGACGGCGTCTGCGGCGGCAAGCGCCGCTGCTGTCGAGACACCGCAGAGTCCTCAGTCTCCCTGCAGCAAAAAGGCCAAGTTGAAGGCTAAGCGGCGGCACTTCACTGCCCCTCCCCAAGTAAATCTCCGAGAGTCTGATGCAGCAGTAGCAGAGGCTGATGC
This sequence comes from Cyclospora cayetanensis, assembly GCF_002999335.1. NCBI lineage: Eukaryota > Apicomplexa > Conoidasida > Eucoccidiorida > Eimeriidae > Cyclospora > Cyclospora cayetanensis. The sequence continues at coordinate 17,698 of NW_020312123.1, read as the reverse complement.
AGCGCCGAGTGGTGACGACGCGGCCTCCTCTGTACCCCGCAGACTCCTGGAGCTGCGTCAAGAGCAACAAAAAGAGCAAGAGGACGAGCAGCCTCCCGAGGAACGGAGGGAGCAACAGCAGCAGCAGCCACAGCAGCAGCCGCAACAGCAGCAGCAGTATGGCGAAAACGAGCGCAGCAGCCATAGCGTGTACTATCCTAGCTTGTATGATCTGCCGGCTTCCCCTGACAGCGCAACAGCAGTACAGCAACGCGAACTAGGTCGACAGCTTGTCTTGCAGTTAGGAGCTCTCGTCATGGCGGGTGGAGGCAGCAGCAAGAAGTTGCTGCTGCCGCAACTAGGCCCGCTAAGAGCAGCAGCGGAAGCGCTGACTGCCTTTGACTTTTCGTCTTTTGCCGCCGTAGCACAGCAACGAGGTACTGCAGAAAGACGGACTTGCTCCAGGAGCTACAGCGGCTGCAGCGCTGCAGCTGAGACGTGGCGGGAAGGGGAAGCTGCCCGCTGTACCTATACAGCGGTCCTGTCTAGCTGCGGCAATAGTCTCTTCGGCAGCGGCAGTGAGAGGAGCTCCAGCAGCTCGCCTGTCCACGGCAGTCTCGTCAGTGTCTTGGTGCCGCAGCAGCAACCGCAGCAGCAGCAGCGACAGCGACAGCAACACCACACCCAAGGAAATTCCGACGCTGAGATGAGGCCTGCTAACTCACAAGGAGCAACAGGAGACACAGGAGCAGCAACAAACCGGGAGGTGTGGATCCGACTGTTGTGCCGCTGCCCTGTGGTCCCCTTGCAGCTTTCTTTCAGCCACTCGGCTAGGAGAGCTGATGCTGCCTGCCCGTCGCTGAGGCAGCAACAGCCTTTCGACGCAAGCAGGGGAGACGACACGTGCGCAGCAGCTTCGCCGTCTGCAGCAACAGGAGCCTCCGATGATGAACAAGCGGTGCACGACATCGCCAGCAAGAGGTCTCGATCCTGCACAGTTGACCGCAGAAGACACCCCTCGAACAACTGTGCCATCAGTAACAAGAGCAACTATGGCATTAGTAGCAACAACGACAACTATGGCATTAGTAGCAACAAGAACAACTGTGGCATTAGTAACAACGAGAACAACTGTGGCATTAGTAACAACGAGAATAACTGTGGCATTCGTAACAACGAGAACAACTGTGGCATTAGTAACAACGAGAGCAACTGTGGCATTAGTAACAACGAGAATAACGGCATTAGTAACAACGAGAATAACCTCCCTCATCATTCTCCTGCGTATAGGTCCTCTCGGAGCTCTCTGGCGGATCAGAGTGTGGCCGTTATCGCCAATAAAAATGCCGTTGCGGCTGCAGCCGCGGCTGCAGAAAATGAAAGGGGCAGCAGGGCCCACTGGTGCGAGTGCTTTGTGAGCATTCACTGCAGCAGCAGCAGCGAGGCATTCCCCACGAGCAGTGCAGCTGCGGAAGCCGCTCCTGCCCCCCCGTTTACCGCCGCACTGGACAGTAAGAGCATGCAGGAGCGGGAAGAGGGGGGAGGCGATGCACTGGGGAAGGCTGAAGCAGAGGATGGCGGGGGCTTAATGACGGCAACGGGGAAGAGCGCTACTGCTGCGATAGCTCGAGCCGCGGCTCTTGCGGCTTATTGCAGCAACAGCAACAGATGCAGGTTCACGCTTCAGGTTTGCAATCAGAGGCCAAAGAGTGACCTCTTGTTTTGGGCAATGCCAGTGGCAGACATGCGGCAAAACAGCAGCAGCCGCAGCAGCAACAACAGCAGTAGCTGGAAGGTGCTGCAGATACCTGAAACTGTGTCTCTGGAAAACTCCGTTGACGAGTTGATGGCGAAGCAAAACTTCCTTATGGAGCTAAAGAAACGTGTTCAGAAGAATCCTCAAATGCGGGATACGCTGTAGAAGATCACTATCCTAAAGTGCAGACAGGGAGGGAAGGAGTTTAGGGAGGCACGCAGGCAGGCAGCCAGACGGAGAGGAAGGGAGGTGTACAGCAGCTCCTCGTGCTTGCTGCACCCCATGCAGCTGTATCAGCCCCAATGTTTGTGGAGCACCTTACGCAGCGCATGAGAAGGCATCGTACATTTCTGCTTGTGAACGTGTCCGCTCAACCCCACTCAAGTTCCCGTTAGCACTGCCAGTAGCCGCGTGCATGTGGGGGTTAAAGCGAGCAGCCTCTGCACGCAGGAGTTGTGCGCATGCAGTCGAGGAGCCTTGCAAATTCCGTGGTGTCTCGAGTTGGGCTTATGCAGTAGAAACGTCATTTGAAAGGCATTTTTTAATCATCGGATACATCTCCTTTTAAAGAAGCGACTTCATCCGGCAACACCGACTCGGCCGCGGAGGCTCATCGATGAAATCGGCTCAGGTAAGTCTGCGGCTGGTGCCGATATATCAGTGCATCATCCGTGCAAAAACTTGCATACTCGGTGCTTCTGACGTCGTGTGTGCCCTTTTAGACTTTTGTTTTTTCTGCCTCCCCAGCCTTTTTTATTGCCCCTTTTTTAAGCAGAAGTACATGCACTGGCTTGGTTGGTACTCACTTGTGGCGTCACGGGGGCCTAACGTTAGCGCTGCAACGGGCGGCAAGTATCTGCAGCTCTTGCCTGTGCCTCTTTGTGAGCGCGACTTTGTTGCTACATACAGAGACGGCTTAGACTAGTGGCAGAGACCTATGGCAGTAGGAGCGACACCCTAAGCATCGGCCTACTTGTACGCAGGGTTGCCGCAGCACCGAGTGTGGCGGCTTAAGGGAGACCAGTGTTTCTCGAAAGCGCTTAAAGGTAGTTGGTGGGGCCCTTGGACACTCTTGATAGGCACAGCACATCACGGGGAGGCGGGAGGATGCCACTAACAAAATACAGCTTCAAGTAATGCATGAAGCTCGGCTGGCGTGTGCGGCGCACGTGTGGCCGCAGCAGCCAAGGCAGTGATGCCTGGTAATGCTGCAGTAAGGGGCATCTATATATATATATATATATATATATATATATATATATATATATATATATATATAGACGCACCACACACAAATGAGTGATGTTCTCCTATTCGGTGCTGAGGTCACTGTCGAACTCCTCAAGCACATCCTGAGCAGCACCAACACAAGGTTCTGGAACTGTCGGCGGCAAGTCGGGTAGCGGAGGCGCGGCTGCTGTCACAGCTAAATACGCAGCAGCATTTCGAGCTGTTAATGGTTCAATTAGCAGAGCTATCGCAGTAGGGCTTTCGCTAGGAAACGAGGCCCTATTTCCCTAGAACTACGTGTGCGGCTGTCGGCACAGGGCACTGCTGCATGCTGCGCGTCCTGATGAGCTATTTGTCGACACGTGTGTTGCGAACCCAACAGAACAAAAAGAATCCTTGAGCCTCACCTCTGCTGCCGCTACCGGCCGCGCTCTCTTCATGCTTCCTGTTGCCTCCTTTTGCTTCGTGTTGGGAGTCTCCCGCTGATCGGAGTGCCGTTGCTGCTGTTGCTGCAAGGCCGCCTGCCTCTGCTCTTTCTGGCGCCGCCTCTTGAGCTGCTTCGCAGTGAATGTCTCTTCGACCTCTGCAGCAAAACAGCAGGCCACCATAAGGGACCAAGCAGAAACTGATACATTACCAAAAGCAGCGCAATCGGGGGCAGACGCTGCCACACACTAGCCGTGAGATGACTAACCCTTCTTCTTGCGGTGCTCAGCTGCAGAAACTTCGTCCTTTACGCCTTCGGCCATCGCACGCTGCCTTTCCCTCGTCAGCCTCTCGCTGCAGCACATGCAGTCTTCGCAGTAGCAACGCGAAATGAGCCATGCCTTAAGGTGAGGCTTTGGTGCACCTGCAGCAGCAGCACAGAATAGGGAGCGACAGCACCACCAGCAGCGTACCTAAGAGCCAGAAGCGGCAAATGCTGCTTCTCTTGTTCTATAGGCAGCACCGCCACCCTTCCGATGGGCATGTCTCTAAGGGACAAGCGGAGTCTCTTCACCGTCTCCGCGCTTGCAGATGCTGCCGCAGCCACCTGCTGCAGCTTCTTTGAGGCACCAAATTGCTGCAGCACGACCACGAGAGTAGCAGCAGCCACACATACACACACAGACATGCAGACACACACGCACACACACACTGCCGCCGTATCAGAGCACAGCGAGAGACACCTCTGCCTGCCTGTTGTACTCCAACATCGCGCACGGAGCGCCAACTGAAGGAAGAGACGAGGAAATCACGAAAAACATACGCGCAGGCCAAGTAAGGCACGAAGCAGGCCACATGAATTTGCATTCTGAAATGCCAGACGGAGGGAGGGAGGGAGATAGGGTAGGGCGAGACAGTGCAAAAGAGAGGGTGCGACGTTTTCTCTGCTTGCGCGCACAACTCGCAGGAGAATCGAAAGGAGAGGCAGCCGCGCAATCATGCCACCCACAAGGGCATATATATATAAAACGCAGCGAACCGACAAGGACACGAAGTTTTCAAAAACAAACGCACCGAAGAAGTTTTTGTGATTTGCTTCAGAGATGCCAAAACGGGTAACAGCAACTCCGGCAACGCGGGGTGAGCCGCCAACTGTGCCAAGTGGCTTGCGAGGAGGCACACGCCGAAATCCACGAGAGACTCCAGGACCTAGGACAGCACAAAGCAGCAATATCTATCAACATCTTGCGGAGTGGTGTGCAGGAACGAATTCAAAAGGTTTGACTGCATGCAGTCAAACCTTTTGAAAGAGCAGCCAGCATCTTAGCACGAGCAGTGGCGTTCTGCTTCCTTTATCGTACATGTAAGGATTCTTGCTGCGCCGAGTCAATCTTAAGGCAGGTGTCCACATGTGCTGCCGCTGCTTGCTGCAGTCGGAGGGGTGTGGTTGCGTTATCTGCCGCCTTTGTTGTGGCGACTTTCTTCCCCTTCTTCTGCACCGAACCTGCTGCAGCGGCAGCGCTCCCGGCTGCCCCTACCGCGCTGCTGCTGCGCCTACATACGGCCGCGTGCTGTTGCAGCAGCAGCTGCAGGACGGCTAGGAGAGGGGCAGCAATGGGCACGAGGGCATCAGCAGCGACTCCAGCCCGCGCTATTGCGTCGAGAAGATTCAGGCAGAAAGGCGAACAGGAGAGCTGCTGCTGATACAACTTGACAGCAGCAGCAGCCACGGAAACGAGCGGAAACAGCAAAGGCCTCAAGAGCTCCTCCTTGTGCAAATCCAAGCAAGAAGCCCACAACGCGCAGGTAGCAACAAATGGCCAGCAAAACAAAACCAACTGCGCCTGCTCAAGCCTGTGCTTCTTCCTGTGTGCCGCCTTACTCTTCAACCCCTGCGTGGGCTTGCTCGCACTTTTTGCCACAGTGCCACCCGCAGCGAGGGCGCTGCGAACCGTGAGGGCGAGCTGCAGCCGCATGTGCACATGTGCGAATACATGCATGCACTATCCAATACACTATGACATTAATATCTACACATATACATGCATATACCTATACAGATCTATATGCACATACATTTATATGTGTAAATGTATGCAGGGAACATTTGAGAACAAAGGTGTACGGGGCAAGAGAATCGAGCTCGGAATTTTGAGACTTTAGAAGAAAGGAGGCAACGAACCTCTCTGACGGACTGATACGCAATCCTGTAGACGGTGGGAGGCGCAGCGAGCGAGAGCAGTTCCTTCGTCTCATTGAGCAGCAGCTGCATGCGACTAGCTGCTCTCCACGTCCGCCGCAGGCTGAGTCGGGCAGCTGCCCTCTGATAGGACCGCAGTAGCTGCTGTAAGAACTGCTGCTCTTTGTGGGCTGCTGCGATTGCAGCTGCTGACGGGGGTAAGCCCTCGCCTCCCTTCCGTGCCTTTCGCTTGCCGTCCGCTGTCACAGCAGCCGCTGCAGACTGCTGCAGAAGCAGAGCGCTTCGAAGCACAGCGAACGCCGCAAGTTGCTGCTGCTGCTGTTGCGAAAAGGCCCAATAGCGGCACACAGCCTGCAGCAGTCGCCGCGCAGCCGCTTCCTGCGTCATAATCCACTGCAGCAGATCCTTCCTGCTGAGCGCTAGCAGCACCTGCAGCATCAGCTCCTTGGCGCCAGCTGCAGCTGCCGTCTGCTGCCGCGTAGCCAGAAGCAAATGCGTAATATCGGCTCCAAAGCCCTTGAGTAGCCGGCGCAGTCGACTTGAGGCGACTTCGGGAAGGCCTCCTCCTCCCTCTGCTGCTCGTCTCGCTTCTGGAGATTCCCTCGAAGAAAGGTTCTTAAAGAGCGTCGCTGCGCTTCTAACGACCGCGAGAATCACAAAGGAACACGTGTCTCCATCCGGCAGTTCAAAAGTGCCGCTGCTTCTGCTGCTGCGTTGGTGTTGCTGTTGTTGCTGCTGCAGTCTTCTCAGCACCGCTTCGTTGCGCTGCTGCTGTTGGCGGAGGCCTTCCTCGTTGTCTTGGTGCTGCTTGGCGTGCTTGAACTTGCTGCGCTCCCCTGCAGCTCTTGCTGCTGCAACTGCCATTGCGCCTGCCGCATTGGCCTCATCCTGCTTTGGGAAAAGCTGCATCACGGCTGCATGAAGCGCTTCCAGGAGCAGCTGCGCTCCTCGAAGACTCCTCAGCGCTTCTTGAGCCTGCTGAAGCCGTGCCTCCGCTTCTTTCTTGCACTTCGCTAGGGGATCTATCCCGATGGCACTGCAGATGGCTAGGAAGCGTTCCTGCGTCAGAAGCCTCCGTTTTGGATCTTGCTGCTGCCTCCGCTGGTGCAGCGTGGAGGTGGCTGCTTCCTCTTCGCTCTCTGCCGCCGAGGATGCCTCCTCACTGCCACTCATGTCTGCGTCCTCCTCCCCGTCGCCAGACCCTGCGGCAGACAGCACGAAGTCCAAAAAATCTGGATGCTTGTGCTTCAGTTGCGCGCCAAGGGCCTCCTGGAAGCCATCGGAGTGGTCCCCAAGCAGCTCCTCCTGACCAGGGGGCCCCTCCAACTCTTCATCGTACGTGCCTCCCTCCTCACTCTCGGCTTCGCTATCGCTGCTGCAGCGCAGCTCCGCGCTGCTGTCGGCTGAAGACACGTCTGAATCACTGCTGCCTTCGGCAGTGGCAGCAGCAGCAGTGGCTGCTGCTGCTGCGGCCCCTTCCGTGTCGGAAGCAGAGGAGAGTTCCTCCTCGACGCTTCTACTCCTGCTGCTGTGCTCCGGCGCGCGCTGGTTCTCCTGTTTCTCCCCATGCTGCCGTACGGAGAGCCTCTCACGGCCACTTTCTGTGCTCTTCGCACGCTCAAGGGGCCTCCTGCCGGGAGACTCGGCTTTGCGGCGCTTGCAGCTCGTCGCCTTAAGGGCCGCCTTGAGGGCCCCGCGCATCCTGCTGAGGCTGCTGAGGCTGCTGCTGTGACTTGCAATGCCGCAACTGCCGCTGCAAAAGCAATCGGTGGGAGAAGATGCCCGCAGCGAACCGCAGAGGGCCTCCTCCGCCTGCCGAACGCTTGCTTCTACCACCACCCCACAGGAGAAGGAGCCTTCTTTGAGAGCCGACACTTCTCGGCGAAATCTGCCAGTGTAAAAGGGCTTCTTCCTGCCTCTAACCAGAAACAGTCGATATATATTGCTGCCACATGCGGAGGCTTCTGCAGCGGCTTTTGCTGCTCGCAGCCGCAAGTCTCGCAAGAGAACGGTGCTCGAGGGCCCCCCCGGCCCGGCTTGGCTCTCCCCTGCCGCTCCTTTCGCAAAACCCCACGCTCATTGAATGGTCAATTGACTAAAAATATTGCCGAAATATCTTTTTGCGTCCTTACACGATGCGCGAAATCGGCTAAATTTATTTTGAAACCCGAGAAATGTGATGACGAAAGAGTCTCGGGATGCTTCCGGAAAGAGGGAGGGAGCTACAGGCAATCCCCTCCCTCGGGAAGCAGGAGGTCTCTGTGCCCAGTAAGTTGGTACTGTTGAGGCCTTCCATACACAAAGAGCTCCTCAAGCCGGGGTGATTGAGTGTGACAAGGGCCAAACTCGGCAGGTTTCGATATCCCGTGCTGCCGTGTATTTTTTCTGTGCTTCGACTGCCTCAGTTAGAGGCCAGCATACTCCTACAAGGGGGAACCAACAAGGGGCCTCGAGAAACTGCTCTTTCCCTTTCAGAGCAGTGCTCTTGCGAAACGCTTTCTAAGTGGTAGCTGTCGCCGTATTGAAACCCTCCTTCGAGGTCCTGGCTACTGATTTGCTACTTAACTACAAAGCCGAGCCGCCGTTGAGGACGCGAGTTGCTGCGACGCCTGAGTGGTGCATCTTCTGCCCCTCGTTCTGCTGCTTCTAGTGTTGCTGCAGCGGCTGGAACGCGGAAATGCCAGTGCATGTGTGTGTGTATGTGCATGCGTGTGCGTACACGTGCACACTCCAACGAGGTTTCATGGTATTCCTTCATAAACCTCCTGGTGGCTAGTTGCAGCCTACTCCCTTCTCGCATAGAGCACCACGCAGCACACACACACAAATGCGGCACCATAAACTTAAGAACTGGGCAAAGCGGCAGCACTGAGTTGCGCGACTGCTTCTCGCCGTGACGTCCAACGCATGCTCCCAGTAATGAGAAACGACCAATGAGTCCTGCTTGTCGCTGAATAACCATGAAGAGGACAGACTCAATGGAACGCAACAGCTCCTGAGAGGGCTCTTTGTGAGGGAGAACAAAGTATGTGCATCTCCCAGTCCTTGCCTTCCTTTTTCTGTCTGATGCACGGCGCCTCTCCCAGTTTGGTAGTTGCTAGCCACGGACTTCTCTTCCTGCTCGTGTTTACTACCCGTGCCTCCGTGCTCGAATGATATGTTCTAACGTTTTGTGCTATGCGCCCCGGTCCCTTCCACTCCCGCGGAGACCCCAAAGGAGCATAGAACTTTCGAGGAGTGGGTTCCGTCTGCTGCTCGTCAACCTGATTTAGAATCTTTTCACCTCCTTCCGCAAAGAAACCGCGCCTCGCGTCATCGGCTCCAGAGGGATCGAAAATAAGGACTTCAGTGGTAAACACAAGGAAAGAGCTCAGATTCCTGCAATGATGTTCAGGACGATGCAGCGGCCGTCACCAGGGCGCATCTTGTGGAAATAAGAAGAGGAAGAGTGCTTGTCACCCTTTGTTTGTTCTTCAACTTGTAACGGCTTTATTACTAGCATCCAGATATATGAGTAAAAAAACCATTCGCCTCCATCTGGGAGAAATGCGGCAAGCAAACGGGGAGCCATGAGGCCACTTTGTGGTGCACATGATCCAACTCGGTTTTCTTGTGTAAATTTGCTTGTAAACCGCAAGGACCCACAGAAGCTGTGTACGCGCAATGTATATGTGTGTGCATTCCGCATGCGTCGTGTATTTCTTGGAGGTATCACGAGTGAATTCAGGTGCATACAAATATTATGGCTAGAAAGGAGCAGAATGGGGTTTTTCGCTTGCTATGGATGGCATTGCAAGCAGGATCATACCAGTGTAGTCAAACAATACCTACACTAATGAAGCATAGCCCTCTGGCATCAAACTTCTAAAGTTCTACGTACACGCATATCTCTGTGCTTTCTTAAAGTTGTACAACAGTAATGCTTGCGTGTAGAAGGCATGTGCTAAAGACGTTTGCATGTGCTGAACCCTGACGCAGTTAAAACCTGCAAAGGCAGCGTACTATCCGCACGCGAAAGCAATCTGAGCCTTCAAGGAGTGTAACACTGCAGTAGTAGCACTCACATGCTTGCGTCAGACGCTTTCCACTCTCAACTGCAGAAATCCTATGTGTCCTACACATGCATAGCCCCCTGTCTGCAAACTATCCAGCATCCAGTTCAACATCTCAGGCCAAGACAGCTAAGCATTTATGCTCTTGAAGGCTGCACACAGCATATACTCGTCAAAGCTTTTGTTCGGGGCTAGTACCTCTCATGTAATATGCACAAGGGTTACGCCAAGGATGACTTTTAACAAAACGTGCAAGTACCACCGCTACACAATGGAGTATACATCACTAAAATATGCGCCCACCAGACACAACCCCTTTGGCTTGCAGGCACACATAAATCACTGGTGCGTCAGATGGATGCTTTCAATACTTCCGGAAACTGTATTATCACCGCAAAGGCACCAAACGCAATAGATGACGGAAAATTAGATGCAGGGTTACGGATTTTTCTTTCAAATCATACCGGCGTAACGTACGCGCACTTTCTATCGCAGGCAATGCAATACAAGATAGTCACCCATAGTCCCTTTGTGAAGCGCTCATTAAAAAAATATCTCTGTGCACTCTACAGCAGCAAGATAGCTACATCAAACTATACACTGAAGACAAGTAACTTTTATCTTCTATACAGATGGGGCGTGCTCTTGCATGTACGCACCATGTGCATGGTTTGGAACATAGCCGTCCCAGCAGCTTCTGCATTATTGTCAAGTGGGTCTACAAGCTAGTAGCAGCTGCGCTGCAAAGTCACAACTTGCACTGTCTGCATGTAAAATTACGACTATAAAAGGGGATACAAACGAGTATAAATTAGGGAACAGAGCCGACTTTGACGGCTGAATGGCCAAATTGTTCGGCCGCCCTAGTACGATAACTTTAGATGGGTCCTAATGCCCCAAGTCATTAAGTAAGTTCAGGTAAGTCGTGCTGCTATTCTCTCTGTACGAAATCAGATGTAAGCTTCAGTCCCCCTGCATGATTACCCTTGTACTGGGTGGCTCGAGGGTTCATGCTTCCACAACAGCCACCCACTGCTTCCAAAGAACTAGCACTAGAAAACACAATCACGGTAAGTCAGGCTTTTGTCCAAAATCTGCACCTCAGAGAGATGTCGTGATGGTGTTTGGTGTGACGAATGTGGGGAAAGCACGGGAACGAGCTCATTTTGTTCCTTCGGCCTTTCGAGGCAGTCTTTAGTTAGCCACCTGCTTGGCAGCACTGTCTTGGAAAATCCTGTTGAAATATGCTAGCACGCGTCTCCTTATTAGCTCTGTTGCTAAAGCCGTATGGGAGAGACCCAAAAAAGTGCCAACACGGCTCAACAGTTCATGCGCTTTCAAGCGAGCGAGGGAACTGTACAAAGGAAAGAAGCCACGGCTTGCTAGTCAGCAGAAGCTTTTAGCAAGAGCAGAGTCCCTTTTAAACTTCAGTACAACATATGCAGTAAAGAGAAATTGACTAGCTATTCATCTAAATCTTCCCGAAAACTACGCCAAAATGGATTGAATACGACAGAAGACTACGCAGATGCCAGACCTCTGATGCTACCCTTTCTAAGCCAAGGGAACTAGTGGGACGTATTCAGCCCCCGAATACACCTCTAGTGAGAGCAAACCGCAGATGACAGCCCCCATTTAGTGCCTGACCCCCGCGTTCCCCCTGTGCTTGCATCCTCCGAGTAGAGGAACACAGGGGCAGTGCTCACGAGGCATTGGGCATTGAAGCACATTTAGAGTCTTGAACTACGTGCGACTAAACTGCGGTCCATTAATCTTTGATATACACGGGGATAATGAGGTACTATACGGGCCTAACACAAATGCCTCCCGTGCCCCGCTGCAACGAGTCTCTTTTCCAGGCTGAGGCATACCAGCAGCTTGGCTTGGAAGCCCCTATAGGCGCCTTACTCGCATCCCACGTAATGAAGAAATGTATGCCTAAGAAGAGCCTTTGTCGGTCCAGCTGGTACCAAAGCAGTGAGCATCAAACGCAGGGACTTGCACTCTGCAGCAATAATCCTTGCTGTAGATGCTTCGAACACCCCAATGAGTACGAGAGGCTTACTAGGTGGTACGTAGAGGCAATGCTCTCCCTGCCATTTTAACTGGACGGCCTTTTATGCGAAACCTACATAAAGGCGACAAAGCATCTTCGGCCTACACTTTTAGCCAAAGATCTTTGCTCTGAAGATGTAATTTCTAGTTCCTCTTAATACTACCACAATCGATATGGTTGAATCGCTTAATAAAGCCCCCGCAAGACCTTGCTCTTGCCAGCAGTAAGATCGACGAGGCGACAACAGAAAGCAGTTCATGTTAAGCGTCATTAGCGTTGCTCAATCCCAGTCTTAGAGCCCGCAAACGGTGATGCTTTGACGGGCCGCCTCCAAAGCCAGCAGGAGTCGCCAGCAATTTGAACTGAGGCAGTATTGATAGGAGTACACGACTCCTTGACTCGTCACCTTACATGGACCTGAAAACCTTCCAGTGAATTGTCCCCAATCTGAGATCGTACTAGTCTTCTCATCTAGCGTGAGATTGACTACTGAAGAGCGGCAGCCTAGATGCCGCCGAGCGTGGGGTTAGTGGCCACTTGGCGTGTAATTTGGAAGCGCTTCCATAAGAATTTTCTTTCTCCTTTGGCTAAAAGGCAATTGAACTTCTGCTGGTAATGCTTTTGATGCTTGGAAGCGCTCGCTCATCAAGTGATTTGCTTTTTACTGATGGGCGAGCAAGTGAAAAGCTGCATTCGCAGCGTTGCATTTACCTTTCTTCTAATCCCAGTCACTTTCCTCCCTAGCTTTACCGCGTGTTTCTTTCTTGAAAGTCTTCGCGCTACCGCATCGAAGCTAACTCTTGTCTGAGCATCAGCCTACCTAGGTCTATACTAGTGAGCAAATCAATGGGTAGAACAACCCGAGTCCCTAACGCAATTAAGAGCACCTACCCCCTCGTGAGACGAGTTTCTAAAAGCAGTGTGTCAAGTGTAAAGCGGTACCATGTTTTTGTTCAGAGAGGAGACTTGCAGCTTGTAGATTCACGAAGGACAAACGCCTTCGGCCATGAACCACCAGGCGCCAACAAGTGCTATCGTGTGTTTCCTCCGCTCTGCGAACCCTGTGGCTGGCTGTACATATGTGCAGCTAGCCTCATGTGACCTCAGAAGCTATGAGAATTGAGTGCATCTGGTTCATTGTTTGGCAAAACAGTTTCATCGTGACAATCCAGGGAGGCAGTCATCTACCCACGGCCCCCGGAGCCGCCACGGGGTCCTTTAATCGCGGACGGGTCATATATTTTCACCCATCTACCCTCAGAAAAAAAGATAACCAGGCTTTTTGAGAACACAGACTAGCACTGTGTTCAGGTTTGCAGGGTTTCTGGAGCTGCAAGTTTTTCTACAGAGACCGACCGTACGAGGCCCGTTGCAGCGACTGCATGCTTGTAGCATATCCCACAACATGACTCACCCGTAACACGGATCTTACTTGCGTAGCTTTGCCTGAGGTGGTACGAAGAGCTGGGCTGCAGGCTTTATCACCTGCATAGCACTTGGGGGGCATTCGGCCTCAATTTTCACACTGAACTCGTTAGCGCATGCTAACACCGCGCATGCTAACACCGCGCATGCTTGAGCAGCGGGCCGAACAATTTTTCGCGGCAGTTATAAGATAATGGCAGCCAACCGCGGCATTACTTGCCTGCTTTAATGTCAATATAATATGACTGGTGGAACGATGGCTATGTCCTCGCAGCTTCTTCGCCTAATGCAGCCAGTGCAGGATTAGCAAACATGCCATTGCAATTTGGTTTTAGACTGTCTGTTGAGTCTGCATTTCTTACGTTCTAGTTGTCGTAGGAAAGGCTCTGGACATGGTCTTAAGTTACATGCTGTGCGCTTGTGCCTAAATTACTGGTGCGTACCTGTTCATGACTAATGTACCCAAGCTCGCTCACACAGTTCGACAGCCTGCAACCTTGCTTCCTAAAACAAAACCCTGTGGCTTGATAGCAACCCTAAAAAACTGTTCTAGACACAAACAAAATTAAACCTGTTTTCCCGTTCGATCGTGTTTTCATCGCGGGCCCGACTCGCAAAGGGACTGGGGAGGCGTTACGATACTTTGCCTCTAATGTGGCTGCCTGGATGGCTGCCCTCCTAATTTAACGTCTTAGTCCCTCTCTGTTTCGCGCTAGAGTAGCAAAAATGGTGGGCTGCACTAATCGAAATGATTGTGAAAGCCTGGAAGAGAGATAAGGTACGCACCAGCCCCCTTTTGTTCCTAGTATTGCTGCTGCGCATGTAAAGTGTCACCGGTGCACTTGAATTATCTGCCACGTTCTAAGTTTTGTGGAGCGTTTGCCTAGCCTTGCAAATATATTCAAACGTGAAAGCGTGCGTTTTAGGGTGGGAAGGACTGTGCATCGCGCCAGGCAATTGGTGGAGTCGCAGGTCTGCTGCTGCTGCTGATACTGCTGCTTCCGCGTGCCCCAGGTGTCGTTCCACTGGGCTGCAGTGAGCAGTTGGCCGTCCCTCTTGTCTGCGCATCTCCTCTCCGTCTGGAGTGCATTTCTTTCATTCTGTAATAATTTGCAAATGGACTCTTTCAAGCGGAGACAAGAGAGCCTCCAGGGGGCGTTTGGTGCTTCCTCTAGCGCCAGCAATGGCTTCCTGCTTTCGCAGCAGCAGAGCGCCCCAGCTTTAGGGGCCCCTAAGCGACTCCGTGTGGCTGGGGGCTCTACGGCTGCAGAGGATGAGGGTGGAGGTGTCTCCCAGGAGGGAACTGCCTCGAAGGCCGCCTTGCCGGTGTGTCTACTGGTATCCGAAAATATCGCTGGCGCTCTAATTGGGAAGGGGGGATGCACCGTGAGGGAGTTCGAGCGGCTTACCGGTGCGCGCATTTTTGTGCAGCGGAATGCCATGGCCCCCCATGAGTTGGCGGCAGCGAAGCAAGCGGTGCTGGAGACAGCGGGGGCCCCCTCGCAGAGCCAGTCCCTCGACGTGACCAAGATAGTTGCGATTGGGGGGAGCAAGGATGAAGAGGTCTATGGGGGCCTGATGCGCGTCTTGGGGTTGATTTCTTCGCATCCTGCGCACATCGGGAGGTCCACAGCAGTGCTGCTGGTCCCTCAGAGAAGCGTAGGCGGCATTGTTGGGCAGCGCGGTAGGACCATAGAGGAGCTGAGTCAAAAGTCGCAGGCGCACATCCGTGTCGTTCCTGGTGTTGCCTCTCCCAACGGAGATAGAGCTGTGTGTTTCACGGCTCAGCACGATGATCACGTGGCGCTGGCCATTCAGCTGATGCAGCTGCAGCTGCAGCAAATGGTGGTCACAGGCAGGCTCATGCCCTCGGAGTTCGATTATCTCGTGAGTCTGGCCTCGGTACCGCAGCCGAAGGCGCTTCGGAGTGCCAAGACACCGCCAACGCCGCTGGGCCCCCCCCTTCCTGGGGTTGTGTCCATGGGGCCCATGGCGACCGCTCCGGTGGGAGCTGGCGGATATTACGGAGCTAACGGCACGTGGGGAGCGCCCCCCTCAGGGCCCCCCCCCGTACAAGGCTCCACTCCTCAAGGATCGGTTCCGGGAGGCTCCTTAGGGGGTTCTGGTGTGAGCGGCAGCAGGTTTGTCATGAGTGCTGAGGCTTGTGGCGGGGTTGGCTGCAATTCTGTGCTGTGCTTCGTGATACCGCAGCGGCTGGCGGCGTGGGTAGTAGGGCCCCAGGGAACCCACGTAAGGGCAGTGCGGGAGGAGACAGGCGTGCAGTTGCAGATACTTGATGAAGTCTCGGGCTTTACTGGAGAGGATGCGCGGCGGATGGGGAGAGGGGCAGGGGGGCCCTTCGCAGGAGGAGGCCCTGGAGGGCCCCAGGCGGACGGCGCTGAGAGCAGCACTGAGAGGTTTTGTATGGTCTCGGGAGGCGTGCAGTCGTTGTGTGGAGCGATTTTGAGGCTTGGCGTCCCTTTGCAGGAGAAGCTGCAGCAGGTGCATCAGCCGTTGCGGCTCCTGATCCCCTTCAGGTTTGTTAGTGCGCTGATTGGCAGTAAGGGCGCCTTCATTAGAGACATGCAGCACAAGTCGGGCGCCACCATTCAAATATCGAAGGGATCGGGGGCCCCCGAGGCGGGCTCTGCAGGGCCCCAGGGTTCGTGGGGAGGGGCCCCAAGGGACCAGCACAGGATTGTTACGATCGAGGGGCCTTTGTGCGCGAGACTGATTGCACTTGCTCTTGTGTGGCAGCGCATCTTGGGAGTGGAGTATCCCGATCTTTCGAGAAGCGGTGCACCCTTCATGTGTGTTTCTTCGCTCCTAGAGGACCTGCAGCAGCAGGGTCATGATGTGTCGATGGCACAGCTGCCTCCCTCATCCGCGGGGGCCCCAAGGATGCCGCCGCCTCCGCAGCAGCAGCAGCAGCCGCCGTTTCCGGGGGCTGAAGGGGCCCAGTACTATGATGGTGCTGCGGCAGCTGCGGCAGCTGGTGCTTGGGGGGCCCCTCAGTCTGATCCAATGGCTGGAGTGGGGGGGGGCCCCGCGCCGTCGTGGGGCAGCGAGGATCCAGCGGCGGCAGCTGGTTGGAATGCGCCTCCCGCGCAGTCTGTGGCACCGACGTATGAGCAGATGGAGGGGTGTTTCAAGGGTTTTTGTTCTCGCTTCCTTTCTGCCCAGGAGATGGCAATGTGTGGGGAGAGACAGACGGTCCAGCTGCTGCTCTCGCAGGCTCAGGGAGAGGTATTGTTACGGCGTGACTCAGCGAATGCACGATACGGCAATGCCGTCCCGAACGCTCCCCCCCCAAATGCGTTGGATCAGATAAGCGAGATGACTGGGTGCCATGTGCGCTGCTTTGTTACGCATGAGCCAATCATTCAGGGGGCCCAAGGGGGGCCTCCCCAGCAACAAATGGTGTTGATCTTCACAGGGGCTCCCGTGGCAAACAGCCTCGCCGTCATGCTGGCGCAGGCGAGGCTGTCGCAGGTGGTGGCTTGAGCGAGAGAAAGGGAAATATGAGAGGGTGCACACCGTTCTGGCTGTTGGGCACAGGGCCTCATCGCTGTCTGTTCATCGTCTTTCTCGGATATGCATATATAGTTCTAAGCGAGACATTGAGGGTGGATTGAGAGGGCACGAGAGCGGAGAACGGGAGTGGGCGGTCAAGAGGCTCGCGTTAATAGCGTTTTGGGCTTGGAGTGACAGGGAGCGAGGTAGGCGCAATTGTATTTGCTTTTTTGTATATTCACAACCGCGTTGGGGTTTCTTTCAGTGCGTGCGGCGGAGGAGCAGCGGCTGTGGGGAAAGAGACGAGAGGGTCGCGAGTACGCCTGTCGCTTCTGAGATGATTACGTTTAGGTTAAGGGGAGGAAGAGAGGAAAAGCGGTGCGAGAGGATGGTCCGATGTTCAGCTTTCAGTATGCGTTGCAGAAGGAGACACCTGAACTGCCGGTTGCTGGCTTTGTTGGTTTTGCTTCTGTTTTGGTGTTGTTTTTGTCTGAGGCAGCCACTCTGAGCTCACCGAGACTTCCTTCCTTATTGGGGCAAGGGAAGAGAGGGACCCTCGTATTGGCGCTGGGAACTGCAACTCTTAACGGTTGGGCTGTTGTTTCTGCTTGGCCTCAGGTTTGGAGTTTTGAGGGGTGGATGGAGAATTTAGGGTAGCTCTGAGGCCGTTGGAGGCAATAGAGAGAGGGTTCTTTGAGATAGGCTGAGACGAAGAGGCTCACGCGTGTTTGCAAAAGTGTGTTTCGTCTTGCACTGCATTGCTGTATACGATCCTGTGGTTTTGGCTGTCAGTGTTTTCATTAGCTAAAAGAAGGATAAGAGGCAACGGGGGAGAGGCACTATGCTGTTGCGTCAAGGCAGAGAGGGGCGCGCGGAAAACGGTTAGAGGAGAGGAGAGAAGGGTGGGACACAGTTGTGAATAAGGGAGAAAAGGTCCAAGGCATAGAGTGGTGAAAACCGAAGGATTGAAGGAGAAAATGAGGGCAGGGGTGTATGGGCGGACGCAGCCTTGTACATGTATGTATACACGGAAAGGCTGAATGAGAGGTAGAGAGAGAGAG
>NW_020312122.1:0-83625 GCF_002999335.1 Cyclospora cayetanensis | reverse complement strand
GACTATGTACGAGTGTACGATTGTGTACATAGGTATGGCGTCTATAAGGCTGTGAAATAAAGACAGATGCGTTGTGGAGGAGCAGAGAAGTCGAGTCGGTAGAGAGAGAGAGAGAGAGAGAGAGAGAGAGAGAGAGAGAGAGAGAGAGTTCTCACACAAGGACAGAGAGCAACAGACTTGCACCTACGGAGAGCTGAGACACCGTGTTTTTAATTTTACGCGCTAAAGGATCAAAAAGACAAACCAGGAGAATGGAAGAACTTTGGGTGTAGAGTGGGTAAATCACGGCCAACTTTCTGCTGAATCTCTGCAGATATAAGCACAATCGCAACACTTTAGAATGTGAGGCAGGCAAGTGGAAGGAGCTTGCCGCGCACTGATTTGAGTGGCGAGCCGAAGAGCCCCTTCTCAAAATTTCAAACGGCTTACCTGAGAGGATTTGAGGCTCATCGTACCAAAGTGTGCATCCCCCCTACACATACAGCACCACACACTAAAGCCGCAGAAAGTTGTTCTTTAGTCAGGAAGGCCCCTAGATCGCACGCATGCAGGAGGGCGATGTCGCCGATCTCAGCTTGCATGACACCAATTCTTTCTTCCTAGCCCGAGGTAAACTATATATTTATGTATATATGTATATACACTAGACTGAAGGCTCTCGCTAAGCGTCAGCGTCTGCTGTGCTGGACCTCTTGCGCAAGCCTTCGGTCTGAACAGCCGCGCCCTCTGTCCGGGCATGAATGATACCTAGAGGAAATTCCAAAACACATACATACACATACATACACACACATACATACAACACATGCATATCAATACAACACATGCATACCGATGCAACACATACACACACATACATACAACACATACACACACATACATACAACACATTCATACCGATACAACATATGCATATCGATACAACACATGCATATCGATGCAACACATACACACACATACATACAACACATGCATACCGATACAACACATGCATACGGATACAACACATACACACACCTACATACAACACATGCACACCGATACGACCCATGATGATACCCATGCCACCACCTGAAAAGGCCGCGTCTAAAATCGCGCATCCAGCGAAAGGCCGAGTCAGTGAGCAACGATTAATTCATGCCGTGTGGAAGCCTTTTGCATTCCTTAGTGTGCGCTCTTGGAGAGGTGCTAATCCACACATACACTGCAGGTGCTGTGGTGGCAGCGCTTGCCTCGCCTCCCTGTGCGGTACGAACAACAGAGTAGGCGTCCAGTGCGCATGCAGATAAGTATAGGGAGGGGCGTGTGCTTCTACTAGTAACTTACCAAACCCGTTCTCGTTCTGTTGAGACAATGCAAATAGCAAGCCCCATACATTCGGCACGTCCTACGCGGCCTACGCGATGAAAGAATTGCTCTGGAGAGTCCGGAAGCGTCAGCATTATCAGGAAAGGCAGATTCTGCAGCCGCCTCAGAGCATTTTCAGAGTTTTATTCATGAATATCCTTATGAGCATACATGTATATATAGATATGTATGTATTCATACACATGCACCATCATTTCATATCATACGTATATATATATATATATATGTGTATATACATGTATGCATGCATGAGTGTATGTGTATATATATGTATATATATGTATGTGATGTATGCATATACATAGGCACAGAAGTACACACGTAAATCCATATATTTGTACAGCCTATACTTGCACGTGCATCTAGATTCACATGTGCATAGATGGGCATATACATATATATATATGCATATATATATGTATGCATACACACACACGCGTGCGTAAAGATTATGTATCTATATGTATTTAGAGTTTACGGTCAAGATTCTCCCGGTTGTGGTGAGACACATGAGTATGCGGGTAAGAAGAGGGAGGAGGCATGGGAGGCAGCAAAATTACGCATGACAAGGCGAAAAAGCATGCCGGCCCGAACGTAGGTCTTCCTTAGTGTACTGCGCTACATACTTTGATGTCGATACCCCTGGCGGCAACGTCTGTGCAGATGAGGAATCGCGCATCTCCCGCCTTGAAGTGCTGCGTATACACACAAAGCCCGCTAGAGAGACACACTCCACACTTTTTGGCTTGCACCCTGCATGCTGTTTCAGGGCGCAGAAGCCCCAATGTTGAACGTGCCTGCACTTGTGCATGCGGCTGCGGCATACATAAAGAGAAAGGCGGCATAACGAAGGCACACAGAAGCAGCAGAGAAGCAAGCAAGCAGGCACCTCGAGATTGGCTTGGCGTTCTTGATTGGATCGCATCCCCGCAACAACTACACAGGCGTAGGGATTCTCTTTTCCTGATTCCATTTTACCTTAAAACACACAAGACACAAGAAACGCAGAAATAGCAAGTTGGGTGTGTAGATAATTGACATATGTATGTATGTACGTGTATATACACACATATATAGATATATGTGTGTATATAAGTGTGTATGCATGTATGGATGTAGGTAGGTGCATGCATATATGTAGGTATTTACGTATGTCTGGACGCATGTATATAAGTTTGTATGCACATATATATATATATACGTATGCATGTATGTACGTATATATGTAGGTATATATATGAATATATGTATGTATATATGTAGGTATATATGTATCTGTCTGTCCTGATTTTGCTGGCAATCGAAACGCAGAGTTCGCTGCGACGGCGTGGCTCGATGGGCGGGGGAAGGGGGAACCCGTCTGGTTTGGAGTGCATGCAAGAAGGAAATACTGCACTGAGAGGCGCCAAAGAAGAAGAAGATGCGTTATGGGTTGAGGTCAAGGAAGAGGGCGGAGGAAGCGTAAGCGAGCCATGGGTGGTGGGTAGCTAGCTGCGCCTGCCTGAGAACTTCCTGCCTCCGCCGAGCTTGAGAAGATATTTTTCTAGCAAATCGCAGTCCTGATTTGTCCGGCAGATGAGCATACAAGAATCCATCTTGAGCGCATCCGCTATCGTCACAGCAACCTGGAAAAAAAACGCGTCAAAAGCTCTTGAACGCAAACTTTGCTCCCCAAGCTTGGGTAGATCCGATGCCCTCCAGCAGCAGCACGAGTGCCTACGGATGATGTGATCGCAACAGAGGGCCCCCAGAGGCTTTCAGCACGAATTTTTTGCAAAAACCAACAACCCCACCTGTGGCTTAAGGAGCTTGGTTCTGCAGGAAAGGAAGTCTGGACTTTCGCCTGTCACTGATTTTCCTGCTGCGGCTGCTGTCGCTGCTGCTCCTGCCGCTGAAGCAACCTGCCCAATGTGAACACCGTCAATCTCAGGGGGGCCCATAGAACCGTCCAAGGGTAGATCGCACTGCAATCCCTGAAGCAGCACGACCAGCGCTCACCCGTGACCACAGCATGTATGTATGCATGCATGTATTTATGTATGCATGTATTTATGCATGTATGCATGTATGTATGTATTTATGTGTGCATGCATGTATGTATGTATTTATGTATGCATGTATGTATGCATGTATGCATGCATGCACACAGCGGCAGCATCAGCAGCATTAGCAACCCCACCACCATCACCCCCCTCCCTTCCTTCGCGCCCCCTCACTCCCTCCACTGTATGCAAGGATGCACGCAATCAGGCATGCAATCAGGCATGCAATCAGGCAATCAGGCAATCAGGCATGCAATCAGGCATGCAATCAGGCAATCAGGCATGCATGCATGCAAGAACGCGGGATCACCTGCTTGGGGTCGAGTGTATAGACAACAACATGGGCCGTGTCCGGCAGCACCGCAGTACCCTTGAGGTCAACCCAACATGCACGTGGTGCCACTTGGCGAATCGCTGAAAGAGCTGCCTCTGTATGCAATGTAGCAGAGAAAAATAGAGTCTGGAGGCGTTGCCCTCCAGCCTCTGTGCCCAGCTGTTGCAGCCTGTTGAAGCGACAGCAGCACAGCAGCACCCTCCAACGCCTGCCACATGCATGCCACCCATGTCTACACCGCACCCAGAAGGAGGCCCTCTCTCCTCCCCCCTCCCCATGAATAGGCATGTACACATTTCCGTCCAGCCATCCAGTTCCCTCTCCCTTGCACTGCAGAGGGACTGCATGCGCAAAACGGAATTCGCATGACTTCGCTGAAAGGAAGGAAGACGGATGCACAGGGGGTGCAGCAGCCCTTGTGAAAACGCATCATGCAAGGCTTTCCCACGCCAACCGAAACCCCACCCACCCTGCGCTATGTGCCACAGCCTCGCCACAAAGGCTAAAATACATGCAAGCTCGAATCGCGATGCCATCGCCTCGCGATACCTCCGCCTTACTCAAGCAGCTTCTTAGTGCCCTGGTCCTTGACCACGTCATCCGCCTCATCGATGATCAGCATTTGCAAGCGGCTAAGCGGCAGCACTCGCCGCTTCACCAAGTCCAACGTCTTGTCGAGAGTGCCAACAAGGATGTCTACCTGCGCAAAGAACTCGCCGATATCGCCAACGCCGCAAGCGGCTCGTGATAAGACTCTGCTGCGAGCAAGAATTCGTTTCCAACAAACAAGGTATCCATGCTGTGCAGCTACGGCGCTGGAAACGAAATCCGTGCACCTGCTTCTTGAGGAAGACTACAGCCTCCCCAATAACGTCCTGTACTTCGTGGACTCTAAACCTGTCATCCCCAACTCAAGTAAAATTCTCAAAACTCTGTCCGAACCAGACTGCGCACATTTGAAAAATTGGATCTATGCGACGCAGAGGCCCCTGCGCCTCCTCCAACCGCCGACTCGATGCGGAGACGAGGCCTATCAAGCAGCCTGCCTGCGAAGCAAGCACATTCCCCCCCAATAAATCATAAACACACGACCACACGCACCTCATTACCTACATATCGCTAAGCTCGAGACACTCTCACTCGTAGGCTGGGGGCAAGCGCATACACATGCGCCAGGGGAACCTCCGCAGACACCCAACATCTATGCCCCGCCTACAAGGTTTCCGCAAGAGCAGCAGCAGCAGCAGCAGCAGCACCACTATCGGAAGCAGCAGCAGCAGCAGCAGCAGCAGCAGCAGGAACAGCAGCAGCACCACCTCTAGCAGCGCTATGACCCCCCCAAATAAGCCACACCCACAGGCCGGAGAAATCGGCTAGCTACAGCAACAGCTGAGACGCACCGAATTGTTTGTAGCAGCTGAAGGTTTGATTGACGAGATCGCGGGTGGGGGCGATGCTCAGACACAGAGGGCCGGCCCCTTGTAGGCTGCCAATGGCTCTTTTGTTGCTTCCAAGCGCTGATCCACAGTTTGAAGCAGGCAGAGAATCGCTAGGCTTCAGCTCGCCTATCGGTTTCACCCCCTCAAGGGGGTAACGAAAGTTGGCAAACCGAACCTCGACCTGCGCAGAAATACACTCATATATATATATATATGTACATGCATAGATATATATATATATGTATATATATACATATATTTATATATATGTACATTCATATACATATATATATATACATTCATGTATATATATGTACATGCATATACATTCATTCATATATGTATATATATAAATAAAATCCATACCAAAAGCCACTCAGCAACGTGTAAAACGTGCTCCGCGTCGATACTCCCAGAAGGAGACCGCGCTTTTTGCCGAGCTCTGTGCATTTTGAGGCGAGGAGACTTTTGTGGAAACAGCTGTCAAGAGTTAACAAGAAATTGACCTCAAAGCCTTTGCCACAAACTCCCGGCTGCAGGGGTGTGCCTGCCAACATGTCTGGCAGCTGGAAGGCAACGCCAAGGGGCTTCCCATTCACGGCAAAAGAAACCGTATTCTTGTCGCGGTCTAGAACGCAGCCCACTGTGTCTTCTGATCCGAAGGCGTGCCCGTAGTCAAGAAACTTCCTGCATGCAAATCGCTCGACATTCTACCGCGCAAGCAGCAGCATCAGTCTCTCTGCAAGGCCCTCGATCCAGCGCTGCATCTCAGAGAGACTTTTGCCTCGCACAGCGGCAGAGGCACCCCGGAACCCCTTCTCCGCCGATCATGAGGTGGCCAACAGAAGTGCAATAAAACCCCCTGCCAGAGTCTGCATTGTTTTTTCAGATTAGCGCAAAAGGCGCAGCATCAAGGTAGCACTTGCCCGTTCCAACTCTTTTTTCCTGTACTCCCAAAACCGAAAGAGTAGACATCCATACCCAAGACCCTCGACTTGGCCTTCGCGCCGAAGCCCACGCGCACCAGCCCGCGGTGTACATACACTTCAAACTGAGCACAAACGCACTGCCCCGACTGCATTTCGTGCCGCCGCGCAACCAAGGCTGCTTTCGTGGCAAACACAAAATTGTGCGACTGTGAATACTGCTGCCGCTGCTGCTGCATGGCTAGCGCATGAGGCTTCCCCCACTCATGGTTACTCACCCCATAGAGGCCTCTGGCAATGTCTGCGGGAGCTCTGAAACCTCGCCAGTTGTCGGTATCTGCACATAGCAGGTGTACTGGAGAGGCCCCCTCTTGACTTCCTGCCGCCCCTGGTGGCTGCAAGGACCAGATAACTTGCACATCGCGATCTCTGCCGTCGGTTCGCCAGTCTGCCTGTCCTGAAGCGCATGCATGCAGCAGCCCGCATCTCACGAGATTTTTCCCCCTTTTTCTCCAAGCCTAGGAATTACGCATTTCGCTTTCATGCAGCACACTGACGCGCCTCACAGCACCGTCTGCGTGTGCAGCTGCACGAGAATTCGAAGGTCGAGACAGTGTCTTTGCTCGACACCCCCAGCCAGGAGGAGACACTGCTTACCTTTCGCAGCTGTAGGCTGGTCTGGGATTTCCCCGGGGGTAACGGCCACCCCTCTTAGGGCTTCATGCACCAGCTGCAAGGAGGGAAGCACGAAGGCGGCAGTCTTGCCGCTGCCTGTCTCTGCCGCGGCGCAGATATCCCCCCCCTAAAGGCGCACAAAAGCAAAAGGCGAAGACGTAGGAGAGGCACAGAGACTGAAATCGGTGCAAGACTCCCAAAGAGCCAGAAGGGGCCCCCTATATGGGGCCCCCGTCGCTCGCCTTCTCCGCAGGAAGGCAGCGGGAAACCGCGAAATACGAACTAGAAACGGCTGCTGGCGTTAATTGCTGTCTCTAAAAAGCACACGCTACGCCCCCACAGCAGCTCTAGTATCAACGGTTCTGCGAAAATCGGTCTTGGCGTGAAGCCCAAGTGCTTGGTACTCCCTGACGATCGGCGTAACAGCTCAAGGCGAGCTTGAAAAGCAAGCCTCTCCCCCTGTGTGCAGTCGATGTGTGGTTCAATTTACTCCTAAGATGAGCGGGATGGCATCTGCCTGGATCGCGGTTGGAAGAATCCAGCCTTCCTCCTCCGTGGCAGCCACCAGTTCGGGGCAAAGCGCGAGTTCCGCAAATGCCGCCATGGCCACTGAGGAGGTGTATGTACGTACACCGGAACCACGCTGGCGGCGTCGTTGCACGCTTCACGGGTGCTTCCAGAGGGGGTTGTCAAGGCGCATGTGAGGCTCAGAGAGGGCTACAAATACAGGGATTTGGCAACCAGGGCCTCAGAAAGCCCTAATGGAATTAGAATGGGGAAAGAATAGTGTTGCGATCGCAGGGGAGCTGCCTCCTGAGGATGGGAAGAAGCGCGCTGCGCAAAGTCGCAAGGTAGAAAGTCGGCCGTAATGGGTGGTATTGACAATCAGGATTTGGGTTCCAAGGTGTAATCTAGGTTTACATGAGAGTAATAAAGGATTTGTTAGGAGAGCTCTGGGGTGCTGGCCTTAGGATCAAGGGATCTGTACGATATGAACCACCAAGATCTGGTCAGTCGGCGGCACGTGTTGAGCCCTTACGCTGCTGTTCCCTCAGGATGAAGGCTACACTTCAGTTGCCCTATTAAAAGCTACACTTCAGGCCCTTATTAGTATAGGCTTTAGAGGAATTCATCTCGTCGACGAAGTCTGAATCAAGGCGGTGCGTTTCGAATGGCCACTTTCCTAAGTATAGTAGCAACGGGCCTACTGGCCACTCTAAGCGATACATCCCATAAAATCATATCCAATCTAAATTAACGTAGGCACTCGGCTAAATATACATGCTTCAGCTACTAGTAGACTCCCTCTGCCCTAACGGCTGAATCTGTGTGAATGCATGGTCTAAGTGTGGGGGGAGAGGCGTTCTCCCCGTCTGTCTATCCCTCTTTCTTGGAGGAGACCTTCTCAGTTTGACTGCAGCACACATTCTTGAAGCGTATTAAGACTGCATTTTGGAGGCTGTGAGGAGAGGAACTGCGACCTCCCCCAACGTTGCCGTGCGAGGGTCACTTGGGAAGGGTGCATTCCCAGGCTACACCTGAGCACTACCGAATTCGCTGGTGGTCTATTTGATTAGAAGCTGGCTGGTTGGCTCGGTCGGTGTATATTTTAGGAGAGAAGAGCTTGATCAGATAGGGACGAACCCGGGCTGTGTGTAAGGCCTTTTATAGTCTTTGTACGTAGACACTCAACTCCAAATAAGTATAAAGTTACTAGAAAGCTATCGAGTATTTTCCGAAAAAAAACCTTCGGCTCTTTTTTGTGCCCGCGCCTGAGGGTTTCCGTTGTGAGAAAAGAAGGCCAGCTTGTGCTCGCGTAGCTGCACCCCTCTAGCACTCCGAACATTTCAGCTAGCTACACGTAGTATCTAGCGCATGCGAACACAGCTTTGCATTTCAATGTATCAAACGACCAGTTCTCCATAATTAGGAAGAGACACAAAGCCACAAACCAAGTAGCCAGCTCAAAACTAATTCGTAGTTTTATGAAACGAAGTGCACAAGAATGTGTATTGTTTAGCTTAGCTTGCAACACTGTGCAACACTGAAGCATTTTTCTGTGCGCGACTGAGTGTGACTGAATGCTTAGAGTGACCGAAGGGTGCAGAAACCCTCGTACACCCTAGAGATGCGTTGCTCGCTGCCTTCATGACGCGACTCAGTGGACAGAGGCGAAGGGAAGCCGCAGTTCTTCTGAAGGATTACCTGATAATCTGTGGGTGAAATTGGGGTGGGGGCGCAAAAATGTTTTAATGACGAGTCGAAAAGGAGGACTCGAGAGAATGAGGCTTTGAGGTAACTGGGAGGGCGTAGGCAGCTCCCAACTTTGCTCCCTACGCAACCACCTGTTGAAGGGCCTAGCGAGGCACGTGTCCACGCACCTATTCAGACACATTGTTGCTTGGTGGACGCAAAAGGGACTAATTGGCCTTAAATGCTTCTTATTAGGGGGTGATTGGCAGCAAGGGCTAAGGCACGGCGCCGCAGACGGCCACCGCTACTGGTTGCCTCCTTGCTAGACTGCAATGGGGAGACACGAGGCAACATATCTCAGTAAGATAACTAGCTGTGAATGAGGAGGACGATGAATGGCTTGGGTTCTATGGTCTCCTTTATGCAGGTGCCGCGGCTGCATAGAAGGCTTTCGGCTTGCTTAGTGACACTTGCTTGCGGGAGGTTTGGCGTGGGTGTGTATTCAGGCCAGTGGAATCATGTATGCCTGACTCAACGAGCGAAAGAGGGGCACTAAGCTCTGGTTCACATAATTATTAACACAATGTGTCTAGACTGGATGGCTTTATTTACATTTGCGGCAGTGAGCCGACTTATTCATGAATTTCTTCCTGCCTCTCGGTTCCTGAAGGTGAGAAGTTGCCTCATTTGTCTTTCTAACAAGTTTCCGAGATGCAAAAATGAAATTTTCGCTCCTTGACTCGCGCACGTTCTATAATTTTCTCTGACTGATAGGTTACGACCTCTTTCTGTTGCAGCGCGGGGGAACAGTGCAAAAAACGCACCAGAGACTCCGTGTTGACACAAGAAGGAAGGCCACGCCACGCAGCAATCCTTCCCTCACAGCGGCCAAATAGGCCCTCCCGCCTGGCTAGACACTTGTCCACTAATTAAAGTTGATTTCGAGTTTATAATGGTGCGTGCATGTGTGTGTATGTGTGTGTGTGGAGAGAGTAAGAGAGAGAGAGCGCGCACAACGGGAAGATGCATGGTCGTTTCATACAACGAATGGCATGGAGCAAGTAGGCGCTGAAGGCTTTGGGGAGCCAAGTGGGGGGCTTAGGGGCGATGAATGGTGGGAAGAAAGAAGGTGACTGCTCGTTAGTCCTTTGTTCGCTTTTCCGTATCTCTCTGGCTTTGCATGCCAGTGTCGCTGTAAGCCTTCCCCCTTTCATAGCCCCCTGAATCCTCGTGCCCCCATGTTTCAGACACCCCTCCCCCGCATCCCTCTTTTTGCAACTAGCGGTGTGCTTGCTTGCTACTACAGGGGATCAAGGCGGAAACAGATGGTGGACGGAAATTCCTTATTTCTGGTAAAAGGCTTTGAGGAGAGAGCAACATATCCCCAGGCCAAGAAAATGACAGGCGAGACACCGGCGAATAGTCAAGCAAATGTAACCAGACGTCTCCCTTACTCTGTCTGTGTCTGTCTTTCTGTCAACAGTTCCTGCCTCTGCAGCAGCAACAGACACACTGCAGTACAGAGGCAAGAGGAGCAGGCGCATCACATACAGCTCCTGCTGCCGCATCGACATACTTCTCTTGCTCTATTTGTCGTTTGGAACCCTCAGATTTGGATGCGGCCTAGGGGCCTTTGCTCTGCGGGAAGGCCACGAATTATCGCCTCCCACGTTTCTCGCGCCGCTTCCTCCTGCAGCAAATGCATTCGCAGCGGACGCTGATGCCCGTGCGCATGACTCCACTAAGAGGCCATACCCCACAGAACGCCTCCTGCAGAGGCGCAGAGGCTGAGGCAGCTCCTTGCCACGGCGGCAACGGCGAGAGCGATGTACACGCACCACTGTCTTGAAGCGGGGGTCTACGGAGGGATGGATGTGAAGCTCTACGGGAGAGTCTAGCGGTATGGGGAGAAGCTCTCCCACGGGTTGCAACTTGTGAGCGCCGACTATGGAAACTGGTAACAACAAAAGCCCCAGCTGCAGAAACATGCACATCTAACACAGGACAACAACCCCACTAGCTGCCGACATCCGGCGAAAGCCGAAGAAAAGCTCGCCGAACAATGCAAAACGAGCAGTACAGACAGCGCGCTTTCCGCCGCAGCCGGCCTCCTTTTGTAGCCCATGCTGATCCCCCCTCCTTATAGCCTGCTTTCTCGCCAGTGGCTCTTACACATGTTTCCATCTACTTGCGCATATGGAACAGGGCAAATAAGCTCCCCCTTCCCCCGCTTCGCGCGCCTCCCTGCGCTGTGTCTGTCCAAACCCTCCCCTGCTTCTCTGGATACAGAGTTTGCCACGTCGGTGACTCCTAAATGTACGGCTGTGTGACTCTCAAATTCGTGACGCAGTTTCTCCTACGCCCCTACGCCCAGCTAGACCTTCTCTCCGCGTTCCAGCAATATTTCGTACATATACACATATATATATGTATGTATGTATTCATATACATATATACATATATATACATATAGACACATATACATACATATATACACATATATATACATATAGACACGTATACATACATATAGACACATATATATACACATATACACGTATACATACATATAGACACACATATATACATATAGACACATATATATACATATAGACATATATAAATACTTCGCTTCTATGAAAGCTTTTGATAACACTTTTGCGCGCATCTCTAACTCTCGTTGAACTCCTTCTGCTTCGGCCGCCTTACGCCTCGCAGCCCTACCCAGTCTGCTCAGCCTCGCTCTTCTATCCGTTCAGCGTAACCGCTTTTAATGCCTTCTTTCCTCCCTCCCTCGCATCTTGCCGCCTCTACCCCTCCGCATGGCTGCTCACCTTTTTGGCGATTTGGAATAAGCCAAGCTTGGGAGACTTTACACGGCCGTCCCTTGCTCTGCTGCCCTCAGGAAATCCGAGAAACACTGGGGGTGTCTTTTTCTGCAGGTTCTCCGAAGTACATACAGAGGGCTGCATGAACGGTTGCTCCCCTGGAGAAACTTCTCCGGAGAAGCTGCCAGCCTGAGAGCTCTCTGTTGAAGCTCCTCGCGTGTATTCCTTCACAACCTGAGACATCTCCCGAACAAGTCGTACCGTTCCCGCCACTGAGTTTCTGTCGAAGCCTACAACTCCAATTTCGCGCATTGCACGCCCTGAGGAGGATAGGGCAAGCAACCACACGCACGCACAAGAAAAGCAAGGTGTTGCCAGTGCTGCATAACTATAGTTCAGCTTGCAGCAGATACCAGAGATCCTCCTGCGAAGGCAGCAAGGTGCAGCACAAACGCAGCGTCGAACGGAAAGGGCAGGACCAAAGGACAGAGAGGGAGAGAGATATATAGATACACACACAGATGGATAGACAGGCAGACAGGCAGCTAGATACACAGACAAACAAACAGGCAGGCAGCTAGATACACAGATAGATAGACAGGCAGACAGGCAGCTAGATACACAGACAGACAGGCAGACAGGCAGCTAGAAGCACACAGACAGACAAACACACAGATACACACACAGAGAGATAGACACCCAGACGGACACAGAGGCAAACGGAAATAGATAGACGCAGCAAGGGAATGAGAGGCGAAGAGGAGGCTGGTGTGCGCGAGTCTTTGAACGCAACAAGCAGGTATGCAGTAAAAGGTCTCTTTAAAAAAAGACAATGAAGATCGACACGCAAAGGTGGAGGTGGGCTTGGCGCACGAAGAAGAAAGGCACAAGCGACAACACTTTCGTGTTTCAGTGTATATGAGTATATGAATATATATATATATATATATATATATATGTGTATATGTATATATGTATATCTATATGGAGGAAATGCCTGCTAGAGGCGCCTTTTTGAGAGTGCAAAGCCTTCAAACCCTCCAGTTCGAATGCGGATGGGCAAGAGTTTACCCCTTCCCCCAAGTACACATGCGTTCAGGAGCCACCCTCAGCGGAGTTGGCGGACATATACGCAGAGCTGCATCGCCAGTCTCCTCTCACTGAATCAAAGCGCTTCAAGTGTACATACACATCTTCGCAGCCCACCCAGCACCAGCAGCCTTCAGCTCCGCTTCCTACCTATGACTGGCCAGCGCAGCACTTCCTGCTTCGACACGAAGCGAATGTGTTGCAGCGGCAGAAAGCCTCCAGTAAGGGGGATGTCGATCAAACCGCAATGATTGCAAACCACCAGACAAGGCCCTCCATGACGGCTCCTCACGAACAAGGCATTTTCTACCCCCGATACACGGGGACGTAAGCAACCCACGGCTGCATGCCATACACACACACACACAAACACACACAAGCTCGCTTTTTCGGATAGGCAAGATACGGCGATTCTCCTCTCCCCTCTCTCCCCGAGTCGCAATCCAAATGCACCCCCTCGAAGCCTCGCATGCAGTTCCCCCTGCCCACTGAAGAGCGCACTGAGAGCTGCTCTTGCCCAGAGCTGAGAGATAGCGGCAGCGCGTGCTGCCCTGTCTTGCTGGAGCTGCTGCTGCTGCTGCTTTACTGCAGCGTGGAATCTCTCGCATACGGCTGCTCCCGCAGGAAAGACGCTGCTGCAGCAGGTGCTGGCAACAGCAGCACCTCCGGCAATTATTGACAGACAAAAGCCTCCAGCCGAGGAATATCCCGCGTTCAAGAGAAGCGCAGCCTCCCATATTATCAGGGAGCTAGCCGCAACGAGAGCAATGTGCATTCGCCACAGCCAGTGCTTCACACGCGATGCCACGCTGCTGCCCCTAGTGGTAAGAGTCGTAGTAGTAGTGGTAGTGGTAGTCGTAGTGGGCTTCGTGCTGCACAGAGTGGTGTCAAGATCGCTGCTCTCCCTGCTGCTGGTAGGTGTGTTTCTGCTCTCCCTGCTGCTGGTAGGTGTGTTTCTGCTCTCCCTGCTGCTGGTAGGTGTGCTTCTGCCCTCCCTGCTGCTGGTAGGTGTGCTTCTGCTCTCCCTGCTGCTGGTAGGCAAGCTTCTGCTTCCTCGCGCTGCAAGCGGCTGCAAACGGAAAGATGCTGAAGATAATTTAAGAGGCAGCGGCATTCTGTGCATCGCAGAACCCATGGTGACCACGGCAGAGCTGCTGCTTGCGCTGCTGCTGCTGCTGCTCGGGCTGCTGCTGCTGTAGAGACACCCCGACGCGGCGGTAGGGACTGGGAGGAATCGCGCATTCAGAAAAGCCTGGGGAGGTGAGCGCGTGCCGAGGGAAGGAGCTACCGAAAGCGCTGCGAAATTCTTGCTGCAGGGCGTCCGAGCACCTGCTGCACAGCTGCTACTTGTTGCTGCGAGCAGCAATCCCGTGAGTGTCATGAAGGCTATCCAGTGGCTTCCTGGGGAGGATCGCGAGGCAGCCTGAGACGCGGAGGGCGGCTTTTTTCCTCCTCCTTCCCCCCGAAGCTGCTGCTGCTGCTCCTGCTCCTGGGAGGGTCCTCTGCAGCACCGCCTCCTCCAGCAGCTGCTGTTACGACTGCAGCCGTCTGTATCATCGTATTCCCCTCTCACACCGCAACAAGACACACTGGAGGAAGCCTGAGGTAGGGGGGGCATCGATGGCGCGACTTCGCAGCTGCTCCTGCAGTGGCTGCCGTTGCGCTGTTGTTGCTGCTGCTGCTGCAGCTTGCTGCAGCAGCAGCAGCATCAGCGGTATACCGCTCTGCAGCAGCGGCGGGAAACCTGCAGCCGCACGGGATCTGCGGTAGCTGAAGCCACAGGGGACGGCCCTTAAGAGCGCGACTACACTTGCAAGGGCAGAATAGCTGATTTTCGCGACAGAAAGCCTCGATGCCACTCGTAGCGAGGCTTCGAGAGGATGCAGTCGGGAGGAGAAACTCCGGTGAGGGCATTCAGGAATGATAGGGGCACGCTAAACTCCCTGGAGCGATGTTACCAGTGCAGCTCCTGGGAGTATACATGGGTGTGTGTGTGTCGCTCGTTTCATGTGCGCAGCCACACTTGCTGTTTCTGTGGCTGCTGGCTGCGGTTCTTGTTTCTGCCTTTTTGGAGGCTGCTGAAATTCCCCTTGTCGGCCTTGTTGGTGCTCTTGGCTGTGCTGCTGCTGCTGCTCCTGCTGCTGGACTGGCACGCCGCTGCCGCTGCCCACGAGCCTCAGAGGAGGGTCTCGTGTCTGCACCGTTGTCTCCCACTAAAACCGTTAAAGGACTTGTGGAATAAGCATTAATGCTCGCGTGGCATGCGAATAACAAGAACGGATTGCCAAAACAACGCGCTCCACCACCTGCGCCGACTCCGGGCTCCTGCTGCCACGCAGCCGCTGCGGTTCCACACCAGCAGCGGTCATGATGATGATCCGCCTACGCCTGCCTAGGGGTATTCGACCCTCGCACTAGGGCGTTTTAATGCATGATTATGGCTTATGATTTCTTCCGAATGCGTTCTCTTCAGCGCACATCCCAGGTGTTGCTGCCGCTCTCTCGGGAGGCTCCCATGCCTGCGCCACACCGCCACTGCGGCGGTTAGTTGCATCGTCGCTCGCGGGACGCGCTGTACAGACACCTCGTGGAGGACGGGAATACACGATTTTTGGGGAGGCAGTTGTGCGTCTCGCGCCACTTGAGGCGAAAGAACACAGAGCACCTCCAGCGCAAACGCCCCTACACGACCAGCCGAAGCGCCACGCCAACTTCGACTTCCAAGAAGTTGCGCCTAGTGTACCGACACAACCGCTTGGGGAGCCACCATGTACTTGCACTCTTAGGGCAGACATTTAGCAGCAGTAGTAGCAGTAGCAGTAGTAACAGTAGCAGAAGTAACAGCAGCAGTAATAGCAGTAGCAGTAGTAACAGCAGCAGTAGTAGCAATACGAACACCAGCAGTAGTAGCAGTAGCAACAGCAGTAGCAGTATTGACAGCAGTAGCATGAGTAGCAGTAGCAGTAGTAGCAGTAGTAGCAGTAGTAACAGCAGCAGAAGTAGCAGTAGTAGCAGTGGTAACAGCAGCAGTAGTAGCAGTAATAGCAGAAGTAACAGCAGTAGTAGCAGTACAGTAGTAACAGCAGCAGCAGTAACAGTAGCAGTAGTAGCAGTAGCAAGAGTAACAGCAGCAGGAGTAGCAGTGGTAAGAGTAGCAGGAGTAACAGTAGCAGAAGTAACAGCAGCAGTAGTAGCAGTACAGTAGTAACAGCAGCAGCAAGAGTAACAGTAGTAGCAGTACAGTAGTAACAGCAGCAGCAAGAGTAACAGTAGCAGTAGTAGCAGTAGCAAGAGTAACAGTAGCAGGAGTAGCAGTAGCAAGAGTAACAGCAGCAGGAGTACCAGTACGAGGAGTAACAGCAGCAGGAGTAGCAGTTTACAGAGCGGCATGCAGCAAAAAAAGTAGAGGCGCTGGCCGTCCTTCCGCTGCCTGCGTTTTCTGTGCCTCTCTTTGCAGTGGCAGCACTTCGCGCCGTTGCCTCGACGGCCGCAGCCTCTTCGGCTAACACTCTCCTGGCGAATCCTGCAAAACTCGCGGAAACTTTTTGCACTAGTCTGCCCGCCAGTTGCTGCTGCTGCTGCAGTTGTTGTGAGCCTTGAAAAGCCTCTAAGGCTTGACGCCGCTTGCACTTGAGTCCAACAAGATCAACTACGACGGCCGCGTCTGGTCTACGTGTTCAGACGCTTGGGGTGCAGAGCATGCCGGCTTCACTGACAACCCGGTGCTTCACAGAGTCGTAAATTTGAAGCTGGTAGGTTCCCTCATATTTGGAGCATCAGAACGTGCGCGTGAGTCCTTTGGAGAGATCCTATGATATTTTTAAAAAGTATTTTCATCGCGCTAGAGGCACATGAGGTCCTCTATCGAGGAGGTGTCCTGAATCTAACAATTTCAGCTGCGTAAAGAGCTGAACTCTGTTGCTGTCACGCAGCTGCAGGTCGACCTCTATTGAGGAGCCAGCTGCAGTGTCTTTGGCAGTATGCCAAATGCTGAAGGGAAGAGCAGCACCTTGTAGGGAAGCGAAGTAGGTAGGACCATTTTTTGCAGCATCAACGGGAGGAGCAGCAGCAGGGCAGAGGCCTTAGGGGGCCTCCAGATGGCGGTGTGAGGAGGGTCCTTCCTGCAGACGGCTTTTTTTAGCGGACTGCTGCCTACTAGCGGCAGCTGTCTATGTACGGCGCGTGAAAGGTCAGAGAACGAGTGCAGGGGCTTTAAAAAGCGGCATTCTCAGGCCTCCTTCTCCTACAGGGGACTTGCTGTCGGGTGATGCCGCGATTACGCAGTAGACGTGCGGTATCTGGGGGCGCATGCATGCATGAGCACATGATTTGCCACGGGAGAGTTCAGTTTTTGGTGAAGTTGCAAGTGGCACGAGAGCGATTTAGAGAAGGGGGGCCTCCTTAGAAAAAGCCAATGCAGAGGCTTTTTCCATACAGACGAAGACTGTTTTGTTCAACAGTCAGGGCAGCCTTCAGAAATGGACGTAGTTGAAGGTATACTACTGTCAAGCAGCCTACAGCTCGGCATGCTTTTAGGATGTCGACAAGACTCATGGGTGCTCAATGAAATGCTACTGGCTATCTGCGCGCACTCGTGCATTCGGCGACGGAGTGGCGAAGTACTTGCCATTCGGGAGCTCAAGCAGCCTAGATGATCCTTTAGCTAAACAGCACTGCGTCTCACTTTCCGGCCACAACATGCTACAGGAGGCACCAAAATCCGTTAAGGCTCGTGTCTAGCGCTGGGAGCGCTCTGCGTGCGGGCTGGCAGTAGCATAGGCCAGCTCGCCACAGGGGATTCCTCTGGAGAAATCGCTAGACCCCCTATTGACCTTCCCTGTGAGGCAGAGTTTGATCTTGCACTCCGCCCTGGGGAAGTGCATGGCCACGCCTTACAGCAGGTGCAGAGCACACTCTTAGCCCGCCGTTTTGAGTGCTGTATACTGCTTTCTAAGGGTAAGTTTGGGGCAAAGCACAACTTGACGAGGTATGTTGCGCCGGCGCTTGTCTGGCATACACACTGCCTGTCACGAGCTCTGCACAGAAAGCCAGAAGCCTCCGCTGGTGGAACTGATCATGCTCTCCCTCCAATGATCCGCCACGAACCAGAGCATTTGTGAAAAACTGTCTGTGACGGAAGGCAACTCCTCTGCGGCAAGGTTCTGATGTGCGCCTAAAGGAGCCCTAAATGAATAGCGCGTGGCATAATCCTATGAAATCACCTGACATCCGAGCATGTGCATGCGCTCGCATTCTCCAGGCCAAGTAGTTTTCCTGGGAATTACCCTGTTTACTGTGGGGAGGTTGGACTGCCCTGTCCTAGCTTTTTCTAAAACCTCAGCCCTCAATGCCGCACACCTTTTCTGCCATCAGGTCGTTTCGCTCTTTCGCTCCTCGACTGAAAGACTTTGGAGACGCAAGAGGCAATGATTTTCCAGACCTCGACAGCGTGAATGTGACGAATCATTTCGATTGCCTGGCCTCGGCTGTTGCAGTCCACTAAGTATTTTTGTGGCAGTTCTGCAAGCAGGGTGCTATCCTCTATTCCTGCCGACTGGTTAAGGGGAAAGCAGACAAGCATTCGTGCGTGTAGCACTGTAATAAGCACTCCGTTGAGCGTATCTGTTGAGCACAACTTGTAAGCAAGGCACTTGGCCCTGACTCAGCTACAGGTGGAGGACCCTCGAAAAGCTAGCTATCTTCACGTCTACCGATCTCTTGAGAAGAGGAACTAGACAAAAGAGGGGCATGCAGCGACGACCCGGGGTAGCTGTTCGCAGACTGCCATGGGCGGCCTACATTTGGTGTACCGGGTTAAGTGATACTTGCATATTTTCTAGCACACTGGTGGTCTTGGAGAAGAAATGGAAGAAGAAATATTTGAAGCTTGACTACTTGGTATTTTTGTCTGCATCTCTTATTTGGTGCACAGTAGCGTTAGGTCAACAGAGTAAAAGCAATGTTGCGGGCGTCTGCGCTAGATGGTATGTGCATGCAATTAGCTGCGAATGCTCGGAGTCCGTAGAGGGTGCAACTACGCGCTTTGTACTTGGCCCTATCCCACATGCTGGGAACATTAATAGGCGTGGGCAAGGGAAGGCGGGAGTTCTTTGAAACGAGATGCACTAACTCTCTATTTGGTTTGTGTTGAGCCCGTCTTTTGTTGAGTGTCTTCTTATGAAGAACCCAGATGGAACACCTCAGAATCCCGTTCACTCCGGACTGCCGGAAATAGGGGCAATGCTGCTTTCAAAAAGGATAGCCGCCTACGAGTACCTCTGATAATATATTCCTCCTTGCGATGCATTTACCTTCAACTGTATGCAGTGGATGCTCCCATATTGTTCTCCGAAGGCAAGTGTACCTTGTTCTGTAAGAATACACAATGCGTGTGTCAGTCGTTCAGGGGAGTGCCTCCGTGCAACTGTCGGGACTGGAAAGGGCGTACTGCGAGCTGCGCTTAGTTAACCTTGCCTTTTGGCCAAGGTCATGGGGTTATACAGAAAAGGCGCGAAACATATTGCGTTTTGCAATGATGCAGAAGTCTCTTCAAATCAGGTTGTCTTGCTAGACGGGGTAGATCCGACAAGAAGTGCTTCCGTACAGACGAGCCCTAGGTACGGTGCAATGGCCGGGTAATGAAGTTCGAACGTTTCTTATTATCCGCCGTTCCAGAGACCCCCAGTGACTTTGTTGGCTTACTGAGGGGAGAGCAGGACGGCACTTGGATAAAGCGGCCGTATTCTCTGAACATGCTAACTTTTCCATGCGTTTAGCAGGGCGCGCACACAGGTTCCACATGTTTATCCAGCACAATACACAGGGAAAGCGCCAGATTTGCAGATGGTTGTCGTTGTTTGCGCATAGTGCTACGGCCGTGACCGCATTCTAAGAGGCATTTATGTTCGCTCCCCCTTGAGTAGAGAGTCGTCCTGGACGACCGTATTTCATTGAGTCGGTTATGGCATGCATGTTTTTGCAGTTCGTGTGTCTGGAATCATCCGAAGATGAACGTGTGTCCGGCGTAGAGGATTAGTATTATGTCTTGGCTAATTTTATGAGTGCAAGGAAACAGAGAGGTCAATTTTCATGATTTCTGCACTACGCCGACTCGGGGGCTGCCGCCTCGGCTGCCCGTGGCGCTGCTGCCATTTTATTGCGGCTGCTGGAGATGGTGTCGCTGCATCGCAATTCCAGCATTAGCCGAGGACTTGTGCCGCAGTACTAGTGCGAAGCATCTTTATGCGTAGATTTAGGTGTATCCTACTGCGTTGCTGCAATGTAACGGACTTCCGGCTTGTTCAGCGAACCGCCTGCTGCTGCTGCTGCTCTAGAGGGCGCGACGGCAGCATCTGCAGGGAGCACCACTACTGCGTTGCACATCATTCCTGGTTACAAGGCCTCAAAACAAAGTACCTAGTGCACGGAAAACCCACAAAGTCGTGCCACTTCAGAGCTGAGGGCTTGTTCAGCATTCAAAGTTGTCGACTTCCTCCATGGGGTCCTACTTATGCATCGATGCTGAGGGGCTCTATGATGCGTAGGCATGAAAGAATTTCTTCTTCGCAGTGTTGAGTTCCGGCTATCCGCCTCTCCATTTTGAGGCTTGCCTTGTAGACTGTACAGTGGCGGGATTAAGTGCAGCTGCGCGCGGCATGCAACCACCCCCTTGCATCGGCAGCAGTACAAGTGGCGAAGACGAGAGACGGAGCCCGTCAGCAGCACCAGCTGAGAAGACAGCATCAGCAGGATGTTACCTCTCGGCCTGGACGCGCTAGATCAGCAAGCTGCTGCTCTCTGGAAGACTCTCGATGAGCTAGCACAACAGGACCCCCTGCAATACCGAGCTTTTATTCAGCAGCAGCTGCAGCTGCAGCAGCAGGTGCAGCAGATCGAACAGCAGCCAGCTATCCAACAGCGTCGAGGTGACTCAGCAGGCGCCTCTGCTCCGCCACAAGCAGCAGTGACAGATGCAGAAGCAGCGGAGGCAGCTCTAGTTACGCCCGAGCTTGCGGCATTTACCCCAACGCCTGGCTTTGTCTTCAGACTCCGCATACATCTGTTGCAGCAGCAACAGCAGCATGAGCTGATTCGTGTGATTACCGAGCCACAAGACAAAAACAGCAGCCTCAACGGCAGCAAGGGCTCTGCGGATGTGTGGCGGCAGCTGGATTACTTTATCAATGTGTGCTGCTCTACAAATATCAAGCCTCCTGAGCAACGCACCAGCAGCAAACTGCCTGCTACGGCTGCCGAGTGGCAAACGGCAAAGATTACTGTCAGCATTGGCAGTCGGAGGGTTCTGCCCCCAAAAGAATCCAGCCTTGATGGCAGCAATAGCAGTAATAGCAGCAATAGTAGTAGTAGTAGTAGCAGCAGCAGCAGAAAGAGCAGCCACAGGTCCAGCGAGCTGCTTAATGCTGGTACAGATAACTCGCGCTTATCTCCCTTGCTGGCCGTGGTCGGCAGCAGCAGCACCAGCAGCAGCACCAGCAGCAGCACCAGCAGCAGCAGCAATAGCAGCAATAACAAGGGCGATGGCAGCAGCAGCAGCAGCAGCAGCAGCAGCAGCGGCAGCAGCGCGAATTCAGCTTGCAGCAGGGTAGTTGTGGACGTAGTGGTACACCCAGCAGCTGTGAAGGAGGCCCGTGCCAATCCGCGTTTCAAGTGTCTCCTCAGCTCTTTGTGTTTGCAACAGTTACTTCCGCTGGAGGAGATGTTGGCACGCCAGGAGCATCAGCATCAGCATCAGCAGCAGCAGCAGCAGCAGATAGATGAGGTTCTGCGTCTTCCTGGGGGTAGCACTGTCTCGGTACATGCCGCGGGGGGGGTATCACGAGCAACAGCGAAAAGCATAGCAGGAGCTGGGCAGAGTGCAGCAGCAGCAGCGGCTGCATGCACAGTAACGGTGAACCCCCTACTGGAAACGTTTTCTTTCCCGAAACTTTTGTACAAGGGATCGAAGCAGCCTCAAGAGCACTTGCCGCAAGTCGCCTGTCTCTCTCCTGCTGCACGAGCTGCTGCTGCTGCTGCTGCTAAAGAAGCTGCTGCTGCTGCTGCTGCTAAGGTGGGGTCTGCGCTTGCAGCCGCTGCAGCTGCTGAGTCTCAGTCTCAAAGGCAGGAGGTAAGTGTTCATCTGCCATCACGCAAGGAGGCGGAGCAGTTGCGTCAACAGCAGGAAGAGCAGCACCATCAGACACCGCTGAGCTTCGATCCGCTTCAAGCATTGCGGCAACAACAACAACACCTCGAGGGGAAGCCAGCTGCCGCTGCAAAGGGGGCCTCTCTCATCGAAGTGATAGGCGGAGAAACTGAGGCACCAGAATCCCCACACAAGGCACAGCAGCAGGAGCAGAACTTGAAGGCGCAAAGCAGCAACAGCAGCAGTATGAGCAGAAACAATAGCAGCAGTATGAGCAAAAACAATAGCAACAGTATGAGCAGAAACAATAGCAGCAGTATGAGCAGAAACAGTAGCAACAGTATGAGCAGAAACAGTAGCAACAGTATGAGCAAAAACAATAGCAACAGTATGAGCAACAACGATAGAAACAGTGTGAGCACTATCAGCGACAACAATAGCAACAGTCCCAGCAGCAGCAATGCAAGTGCACCGTATTCATTGGTGCTAGACAAGAAGCTGCAACAGCAAGAGCAGCATTCGGAGCACCAACCACTTCTAAGTGCTACGACCACAAGACGGTTCCGCAGATCAGAGGCTTCAGCAACTGTCAGCACCGAAAGCGCTAGCAGTTCCGCAGCAGCGCATGCAGCAGTGCATCGGCAGATGCAGCGTGAGAAGGATTGCCTACAGCAGCAAACGCAGAAAGAGGAACCAGACCCTCTTGCGACTACAAAGCCCATGCTGCAGCACTGCTTTTCGCAGCTGTTGCAAGAGCATC
Organism: Cyclospora cayetanensis; assembly: GCF_002999335.1. Classification (NCBI taxonomy): domain Eukaryota; phylum Apicomplexa; class Conoidasida; order Eucoccidiorida; family Eimeriidae; genus Cyclospora; species Cyclospora cayetanensis. The sequence continues at coordinate 60,829 of NW_020312122.1, read as the reverse complement.
AGGCGCAGCTGCAGCCCGCAGCAGCAGCCAACTACACGCTAAGTTTGCACATTTCGGAGGGGGGGGTGCCAGAGTTTCGGGTTGTTTTCGCTGCTGCAGTCGCTCCAGATACACTGGAAATCCTTTCTGCGTCAGACAGCTCTAGCAGCAGCAGCGGCAGCAATGTGCTAACCGTGAAGGGGTGTTTTGCCGTCTCTGGGGAAGCCTTTGAGTTGGCGCTGCCGTGTGCCTTTGATGCAACGCACGCTGTTGCAAAGTACAGACAAAAGAAGAGACAGCTTTCTCTCTTCTTTCCTCTTAACGGGCAAAAGCAGGAAGTCACACACTAAATACCGCTGCTGCACCCCTTTGTCTTCATGGGCGGCAGCAGCAGCAACGGCAGCAGCAGCAACGGCAGCGGCGTGTGCTTTCAAGTGTCACTACACAGATACTCCCTGATATTTACATGCGTGCTTGCATGCATTTTATGACGGATTTCCAGCGCTTTGCAGCTTCTGCTAACGAAACTCAGGAGCGTTTTTTTGACTTGGCGGTAGATGGATCTCTGTTTTTGAAGCGTTTCCACACGCTCCAGCTCCTTTCCTGTCTTCTGCTTCTTTTGCATCATCCACGAGAGTCTCTTTCCCTGCTCGATGTGCGCATGGACGTCTGCCTGGCAGTTCCTGCTTGCTTCTGCTGTGCACGCCCATTCGGCTAGCTGGCTTCCTGTCTCTTGCACTGCCTCCCTTGGATAAAGGCTTTTCCGTCACAGCAAACGTGAATGCATGTGAAGCAACGAGCTGCTTTCTCATCTTCTCGAAAAGAAGTTCATGGCACTCGGGCAGCTGGCTCGATATGGGCTTCTTTTGCCGCCCTGCTGTAGAGCCGTGCAACATTGACACAGACAAACGCACAGAAAGAGAGAAGCCGTCAGCACGAAGCGCGAAGCCTCAGCGCCTAGTTGCGGTGCATTCATTTCCGCAATCGTAGGTGTGTTCACAAGACGAGAACAGGCGACAAAGAGGTCTACAGGAGAGCGTTAAGCAGACACGCTCCTGCGGAGCCTTTCTAAGACTCCAAACACGCGTCTCGTGCGGCAAGCCATGGCAGGCTACGCTGCATTCTACCGCTCAAAGATATCGGTATACGCTGAAGGCAGCACTTAGAGAAAGCAGAGTAGATTGAACTGTCAGGGGCGGAGGCATGTGGGCACATAGAGGCATGTGGGCACATGTACAGAGAGCAAGACCTCCGAGAATATTACTCCGTAGGCCTATTCCAAGCCTTAGTGCAAGCCTCAGACTCTCCGCGTACGCGCTGAATTGGAACTGTACGTAATAGCAGTGGTTAGCAAGCACCTGTACAAGAAAAACTTTGCTTCAAGTCTGTTCGGAAGCAGGCGTGTAGTGAGACAGCACTCGGTTGCGGACTGGTGTCCAACTGGTGGAGGGGAAAATGGCGTAGAGCAACCAGTAGAGTTTCTCGGAACGAATGTACTTGACAGTTTCCATGCATCTCGAATGTGGAGACTTCTCCTTTACGCAAAAGTGCGGACTGCGGCACCCAGCTTTTGTAGAAGAATACAGGAATGCAGTGGTGTGCTTCCTCCACTCTCTCTGACGGCGCGATGCAGATTGACGGCTAGTCGTCCGTGTCTCTTGGTGTGTCTATAGCATACTGTGTTTGTACAGATTCGTATGCTCGCAAACAGAGCACGCGCACGCAGAGGGAGGATTCAGCGTTGGGATTTTGTGGTGCCCATCAGGCGCCTTCTGTAGAGCCAGTAGATCCAGAACCTCCGTCTATTGAAGCGAAATTTGTGCTTTCTTTCCTGTGTCCTCCCTTCCCCCATTGTGAAGCCCGACTCTTCCTGCCCCTCTCGTTGAGATGGGCGCCACACTCTTGCCTCGCCTTCTGCCGCTAGCTATCGCCACACCGCAGAAAACTCCTTTACTGGAACCTCGAATCATGCTCAGTAAGGTGCAGGATAAGGACTTTCCAAAGGCAGTCTCACACCACCGTTGCAGAAGCTGGTGGTATACGAGTCACCCTTGATGCCGCTCTGTGTTACTACTCTTGATGCCCCTGCCCTCCGGAAAAGCGTTTTTCCTGAAGCTGTGCGAGCGATGCCGCACCGATGGTGCTATTCTAAGTGGCGTGGTTGCTGGAAGAATGCGTATACACTTCGGCTTCGAATTCTGTACCTGAGTCCGTTCTAGATGTCTCGCTACCCAAGGTCTAGACAACAGAATACACCTCCCTCCCGCCCCCAAATGCACTGCCTAGTCTCTAAGAGTTAGGATTTAGAGTTTCAAAAACATGCAGTTACTGCTTCAGGTGCTTATTGACTCCTTTGCAACTCCCCACCCACCTTCGTGTCTGTGCCGCAGGTCAGTCGTTGGCCACCCCTCAGACCTGAGGATCCGGCATATTGATACACGGCTTTTATGCCCTTAAATTGTTTTGTAGCATGTTTAAAGGCTTTATGCGTCGGCTATAAGGCATGAAATGCACAGGTGTGGGCTTCCCTTCAATGCAGCAGTAGCAAGGACCAGTGGTGCCGTCTCATCACGACATACCCGACAGGGTGTAAACGCCGCTGCAGGGCAAGCCTTCAGACCTAAACACGATGGCGTTGTACACTTAATTTGAAATTCGAAGGGTTTGCTCTGACTAAGGACGAGTTGTCTTTTCCCGATGTGCTAGGTGAAAGCTGTCCCTCCGCCGTGCGGAAGACACTGTCGAGTGCCGCTTGCTCTCGAATGCGTTGTGTGTTCTGGCCCCGTACCTCCTACGTCATGCGTTTTGGGTGTCCATACACCCGAGCTTCCAGGCAGTCTTCCAACGTTCTTTCTTGGATGTAACGCCTCTGCGCTCTCTCGCGAAGTCCACCGATTGTGTATGTACAAGCTGCGAGTATGCGGCTTGTTGCACCTCACCATGAAGCCTTCCTTGCTGGGAGGGCTCGGTTACCCCCGTGCTTTACACGACCGTTGCGCTCTGGCTATCTTCTTGAGTACACCGTACAGGCAGCGCACCAAGCAGCCGCAGCAGCAGGAGGAAGAGGAGCAGCAAAAGCAGCAGCTGCTGATGCATCCGCGCCAGGGCTGTGCGAAACGTTCCACTTCACGTTAATTGCAAACCTCCTCTTTATTAGGGAGCACGTGGGGGCTGACGATGCGGAGATCCTCGTTCTCTGGCTAGATGGCTGCACAGTATGCCGAATCGACGGTACGATGCTTTGCCTCTCCCAGCCTTCCAGCTGCGTTTGCAGGCAGCCAGAGAAGTTCATTAGCTTGCTGGCTTGCTTGGTATTCCCGCTCTTTTTCGAAGCTCACAAGCCGCGGGAGGACGGACGGCCTACGAGGGGAAAAACAGCGAGGGGCGATCTTTTTCGGGTTGAGGCCTGTACAAGGCCAGGCTATACGAGAGGCGCTCCTATCTGCTAACCCTTCTGCTCGCATTGTTTCGCATAGAGAAGGCAGCTTTTCGCTACTCCTGCCGCTATTGCCACTTTCTGCTAAATGCGATATATATACATACATATATGCGTCCACAGGTGAGGCTGAGGACTGCTTGGGAGGCGCTTGCGCCTCTGAGAGCCTGGGATTCGGGCTGGCGTTGCATTGGAACGACAGAAATCACATTTTGCTATTTGCGGCCACAGAAGAAGAGAGGGACGCGTGGGTAGAAAGTCTCTTCAGGTAAGGAGTGCTTGGATACACTAGGTTACAGAGAAAGGAAGCAATGCAGCCGGAAGCGGGGGCGAAGGCCTTTGGGGGCATACAGAAGAGCTGCAGGGTATGACACGCGCACAGGGTAGGGAATGCATGTAGCAGCTAGAAAGATACAGGCGGGAGAACCAGAAATAAGACCTCCCTGCGTTCTAGTCAAGGCGTGCGAGCCCAAAGCTGCAGAAAAAAAAGGCGACTTTAACGGCATTGTGGCTGTTTCGCGTGTTTTTTAGGGCCTCGAAGTGTACGGCATCGTTGAGGGCTATGACGGAGCAGCAGCCGAAAGCGTCTGCCGTTGCAGCACCCGCCAGGAAGGCACAGCAGGACCAGCCTCGGTCCAAAGGCAAAAAGCCTTGGAAGGCTTGTAAGCGTTTGCAATACAGCGAGAAGCTGATCCTGTAAGACGCCCACGTGTCTAAGGCCCCTCGTTGAGGCTGCCAGCCTTAGTGGGGCCCTCAAACCGCAAACACTGCTTGTGTTCCGCTGTGTTCGCCGCAGGGTCCAGGGAGCTGAGGTGTATGGACCTCCTAAAGCCAACGAGACGCGAATCTTAGAGGCAGCGCTGCGTGAGGAAGGAGAAGAGGTAGGCCGAGACACGCGGGAGCATGTAACGCTTTGGGTGACGTATTTAGTATTGCTTTTTCAGATGTTCGAACTCGCAATTACTCAATATTTCAAAGATTCCTCTTTGTGCTTGGCTTTCAGACGCAACGCCTTTGCAAAATGCTCGTTGACGTGTTCCGTCTTTTGCCCGTTCCTTTGCGCCGGGAATTCCGCCGCTTGGCGCGGTGCTGCGTGATGGAGGGGCCCATGAATGATTCAGAGCCTTCAGCGAGCTGTCTCCGCAAGTCTGAGGCCTCCTGTGGGACGCTTGTGGAGTCTCAAGCCCTTGGAGAGCGCAGCGGGCTCTCTGCAGCAGAGTCAGCCGGCTTTAGCAGTGCCACTGGCACTCTATTTGGGGAAGCCTCCGACGCAGGAGACGCGCTGTACCCTCGGGGAGATCCAGAGAAAGGCTTCCAATCGGAGCAGCACGTGGGGGCGTCGCCGCCTTCTGGAAGGCCCTCGGCGACTGGAGGGGTCCTAGAGGGGGCCCCTCTCGAGCCGCCAGTGGCTCGAGCTACTGCCTTAAGGGAGACTCCCAGACAGCCTGTTGGCGTGTACTCTGCCAACAGGGTGTCGCCAGCGGCCAGGAGGGGCTGCCGCTCCGCGAAGAGCCACAGGGGGAGGAGTGTCAGCAGCGAAGACATCAGCTCTTTCAGCAGCATCAGCAGCAAAAGCAGCGGGCAGCAGACCCCCCTCTATGGCGGTAGTCGGCAGAGCAGCAGCGGGAGCGGCTGTAGTCGTGGCAGCAGCAGCAGCAGCAATGCGGCAGGGCTTGGCATGAGAGAGCAAGTCAACTGCATGGCTAGAAAGAGGCAAATCATGCAGCAACATGCTGGACTCGCCCGGCAGTTGGTGCATAGCCAGAGGCCGCCACGGGGGCAGCCAGAAAAGACGCCTTTGAGCCCGCCTAAGCGCACCCTGTCTAAGGAGGGTGGTAAGGAATCTGCACCGAAGGAAACCACAGGCGAGAGTGCTTTGAAAAAAGAAGCGTCAGTAGTCCCTAAGGGGGCCCTCAAAGCTGGCATAAACGCGGGCATTGCGGAAGAAGGATTTTGTTGCAAAGAAGGAGCAAATCAAGCTCCCAAAGGGGAAGCTTCAACAGCGAAAGGGGCTTCCCATAAGTCGCAGGGAGTTCTGGCAAAAATGCACGAGAAGCAGTATCTCGCACAAGACCTCCCGAAAGCTTCTACAGGCCCCTCGAAGGTCACTGGGAAGAAGCCCCCGCAATTACAGGTTCTCCTACTTGCTGACCAAGCAGCTCTCTCAGCTTCCGAGAAAGACTCCTCAACGCAGCACAACGCGCTTTTAGAGGGGCCTCCTCCAGTAGGGCGTCAGAACACAGATGCGCCCCTTTCTGCAGGCACTAAGGCGCCTGTGCAGAACAGGAGCTCCTCTCTATCTCCAAGTACAGGCGGGGGGGCCGTAGAAAAAGAGTCCTTGCCTGCCGCTGCTTCCAGGATTGTTCCCGAGAAAAGCCTCTTGGACGCCGTGAAAGTACCTCTCTCGAAGAAAAAGCCTGTAGCCCCTCTTGCACCTGAAAGTCTTTGTGGGGGCCCCACGCAGTCGCAGCTAGGACCAGGAAAGACACCCCCGAAAGTGCGTACCGCTAAGGATAATAGGAAATCACCTGGGCCCTTGGAAGCAGTTGTACGTTCCCCTACTGCGAAGCCTCTCGAGGATATTCCCAAAGAAGGCTTAAAAAGTGCTTTTGAAGGGTGCCCGAACGATGCCTGTGTGGTGGTTTCGGAGAAGTCTGTATTACCAGTGAAGGATGTAAAGGGGGAGGATAGTGGGCCTTCTAGAGAGCTCCCTGGTGAGGCCGCCTTTGTCGGGGTGGGGCCCCCCCCTACCCCTCCAGTGCTTACTACCTCTGAGAAAAGTGGAAAGCCGCGCACTCTCCCAAGCTCTGAAACAGAGGCAGCAAAGGTCTCCTCGTTTCCTCCGCTAGCGTCGCCTCTAGCAGACACATCAACTACGGTTGCAGCTAAAGGGGAGGGGGCCCTCGGGAAAGAAAATTCTTCATCAAATGTTTCCTGCCCTCCAGAGGGAAGGGGTCCGCCCCCTCGCATCGCAGCGGACACTAGAGAGCCTGCTTCGGAGCCTGCTGGCAGCAGCAGCCGCCGCGGAAGTCGCTCAAGGGCCCCCCTTACGGTGCTGGGAGCTGTTTCGCTCTTGTTAGGGATGCGTGCTGAGCACTCCCAGAAGCGCGCAGCAGAAGGCAAGAGTCAATCTCCCTTTGAGCGCTGCACCCAGGAAAGTGCGCGTGGAAGCCCTCCGTGCAAAAACCGCAGTGATGTTTACAAGGCCTTGGACAGCCCGGAGTGGTCGTCTCTCACCCGTGGCTGGAGCGACGAGGAGTGGAGCTCCTTCGTGCTGGGGGAAGAGCAGGAAGGGCAGGATCTTACTGCGGAAGAAGAGAGGTCTGAAGAAAAGACGACGCCGACGGCCACCATGGTCAGGAGCTTGAGACGCGAGCACGAGGATGGCCTTCAAGGGGATGTTCAGGAACGGGTGCTGCCTGTCACGGTATTTTACTGCGACACGGCACGCCCGATCACGGTGTATGACGAGGTGAGCGAAGCGGACAGCTTGAGGGCAGAGGACGAGGAGGGTGTCTTGGGGATATGCATTAGAAAGGCCAAGTATCTTAGGGGTAGCAGGATCAGGCGTCAAAGGGTGTCTGAGGGGCCTGCCCCTGAGACACCCTTCGAGAAGGGGCACATGCTGCGCAGCTGGGGTGTCATGAAAGAGCGCATGATGCAACTCCAGTTTGCGCCGACAGTTCATCAGCAGCAGCAAAGGGCCCTAGAGGCCCTCTCCCTCGGGAGGTCGTGGAGCCCACAGGGGGGGCGCACCTCCCCTGTCTTTTCGTCACTGTAAAACAAGCGCTATCCGCAGCAGTGAAAGTGTTTCTGAGGCCTAAGCTGGCTCCCCGATGAAGCTCGTTGCAGATCCAGCCTTTGGGTGGCATGGCAAGTCGTGGGTGTACCTACGCGCCTCCGCCGTCTCTCGCGCACCAGGCTACGCGTGTTTCAATGCTGCGCTATTTAATGTGTTTGGCCGCTCTCACTCGGGGCCTTGAAGAACCAAACGTGTGCCTCTGGTCGGTGAACACCTGTCTGTCTCTCTCTCTCAAATATAAGGTCTGCTTTAGACAACACCCCAGACGCGTGGTCTCCTCCCCAACCCGTCTAACAAGAACTCAAGCGTGCTCCGTCGTCCGCACCGCGAACAATATCTAGAGTTACAACGGTAGCCTCCATGCCCGTAAACCTATCCGAGGCTTAGTGTAACATACATGTGCCCCGACGCAGTCCAGACACCCCTACTGGGGTCGTTTGTAAGAAGAGATCAAATGGTCCCCTCCGATGTAGTCGCACCCACTGCGCCTTTTGCGATGTGCATATCTGTTAGGTACACATACATATACATGTATATATATATATACATACACAGCACGCTTTACGGTTTTCCTTGAGGGCGTACTACACCCACACCTAAAAACTGAAGCAACAATTTTGGCCCCCTTAATGCCGTGAGCGCGAAGTATTCCAGCTGGGTAACAACTTCCAGGTTCCCCCGCTCTCACTTGTGCTCTTGGCACTGCTGTTGCTTCTGCTGCATTCGCCGATGCTGGTATTTTTATGCCGCGGCCTCTTGCTGCTCCTCTGCCCTCTGTGCCGCTTTTTTTCAAGACGCCGCAAGTGCCACCTATTTAGCCGCTCCCGAGATTGCGTGTTTCAACCATCTTGCCTCGCCTCGCCTCGCCTCGCCGCTTCTTTCGCGCAGCAGCAACACCAGGCCCTTGGTGGGCAATCCTCAAGGGTGCACACCCTGAGCCTCTGAATCAACAAAAAACTTGGCTTTGACTCCCTGACAGTGCCGCTGCTGCTGCCGCAGCGCGCCATTACAGTCCGTGCCGCTGCTGCTGCGTATACTCCGCTATACACACCTGCGCAGTCTGACAACGGGCTCGCGAGATGCCCTAACTCCGTCTGTGTGAGAAACGGGAGCTAAAAAAACTACATTCCAGGCAGCATCGCGGCAGCGTTATTCCTCCGGTAAGTGCGCTGATTGTGTCGCTTTTGATTTCTCCGTTGCTGTCTCGTCCTTGCAAATGAGGCAGTCTTACACGGCTGCTGCAGAAGCCCTAGCAGCTCAGCTGAGGCACGGAAAGGGTATCTGCCGACTGGAACGGTTCTGGTGCTGCCCTCCGCAGGGGAGGCGAACTAGCAGCTGCTCTTTTTTCTGCCACCTGCGAAACTGGCTCAAAAAAGGCCAGCCCATCCCTCAGGGATGAGCGAAGAGGGGGCTCCAATCGCAGAGAAAAGGAGGAGGTTGACTGCCGTCCCGACGCAGTGCAGGCAGACATGACAGAGGGTTCCTTCCAAATGCCGCTGGTGTCTGGCGAAACGCCAGCCGAGCGCGTGCAGAGCCAAGACGAGGAGGAAGGCCCACAGATACACTGTACAGACGAGGGGCGGTGCCGAGTTTACTGTGATGAAGCAGAAAGTCAAGACTACGAAGCGAGCTGTAAAAATATCCACCGTCCGTCTCCACCCCAGCCGAGGGCGACACCAGTGCAGCAGCGAGGTCACGAAGAGAAGCAAAGACAAGCAGCCCATTCCGACGCAGCCGAAGTAGAAGGCGCCTATTGGATTGAGACACAGAAACAAGGCGGAAAGGAATAACAAGCGCTCGCACTCCACCGGCAGATAGCGCCCTTCACTGTCTAAGACCAAGGGGGCGCAAGGACCTGCCTCGTCTCCGTGCGCTTTAGGCAGCAACAAGGAGCTCCAACTCGGAGACTGAGATGTTGGGGAGGCAGCCTCATCGTTGGCGGGAAGTTTTGCGATGCGGAATGCAGCCTCTTTGGAAGGACTCATGAGAGGCTTGCTCTCCCAGTACGGCGCTTCCTCGGAGATGTCGCACTCCCCAGCCTTCCAGATGCCTGTTTGGAAGCCTAAAGGCCACCTAAACGACAGCCCTACGCCAGAGGGGCCCCTGAGTCTCAGAAAAGAGGTATTATTGGTGAAGAAAGAAATCAGATCGCCGGAGCGTGGGGGCCCCTCTACGCGGAGACCTGCTGCAGGTCCGAGGGGGGCCCCCCCGTGGTCTTCTCCTTTGAGTTGCGAGACTCCAGAGCAGAAAGAGTGCGTCCCATCAGAAGGCTGGAGAGCGCAATGGAGCGCTCCTTTATGGGGGGCCCCCTCGGAGTCTGAGGAGGAGGTTTCCATCGCGTCGGAAGACGCAAACGGAGGTTTCAAAAGCACCGCCCGAGTGTACTGACAGTGCAGTGAAAAATTGGAAGAAGAGACAGAGAACTCAGCAGCAGCTATTTAGGGGCGCATAAACACCAGTAGTGCTTCCAGAGAGAAGACCAGGTGTGCAGCAGCAGCAGCGGAAGCAGCAGGGTGACCCTACAAAATGTCGTTCTCTTGAAGAGAGGTACGAGCTTATTAGACACCTGATGAGTTTTGATACGTAAGCACGGGATAAACTACACGAAGAAGCAGCAAGAAAGGCGCAGTGGAGGCTCAGGGAGGCGAAGGGAGCTGGGTGCAGCTAGCAGCTGCTGCTGCGGATGCTGTGCTGCCTGATCGGTGGGCGTTAGGTACTCTGCCTGTTGCATGAAGGCCGTCCAACACAAGTCTCTGCTTCTAGAAATACGATACCTGCTGCTTAAATCTCTCAAGAAACGATGGAAACGCCAATAAAATGGATTTTGCCGTCAGAAACTACCGGAAAATTGAGTCAGACGAGCACCCGTAAAATGAAGAGGGACCACATCTTGGCCCCCTTATACGCGCATTGAGACTATCTTCCCATTGAAAGCTTCGCTGTGAAAAAATTAACGAGAGAGAAGCAATGCGCCGAAAGCCTCCACGTCCTTCCTCAATTTCTTGCGATCTTCATTGAGCTACGCGCGACTCCAGTCAAACAAATGGTCAAGATAATTTTGGCTGAAGAAAGGCGAATCCGCGTTCATGATCAGTGTAAAAATACATAGGATAATGGCGGTCTTACTCGGAGATAATGGATTTGTCCAATTAGTTTCCTTCGAGTCTAGCTAAGGAAGCGGGCCGTGCAGCATCGACTGTATCAGGCCGAATTGCATTTTGGCAGGTTCAAGGCTGCCTGCTATACTGACCAAGAAGGCATTGAGAATTGACTTGGTTGCTTACTTGTGCATATTACTCATTTATTACAGAGGAGGACTAGCCCAAACTATGAGAATAAAAGCTCTTCGCTCCTGTGCGCGGTGTTGCACATGCAACTGAGAGCGAACGCATAAAGCTCTGTGATTCACGGAGGGTGCAGCTCTGCGCACCTCAGCTGTCCACTTTGCCCTTAGGCAGACATACTGAGGAGGAAGGGAACAAGGAAAGCAGGGTATGGTTCTAACGGGGAGCACTGAAAGACAGTCTTTTATGTTTTTGCTGGTTTGGGAATGAAGTTGTGACGCTCCGGCTTCTAGGCCCTTTCTAGGTTTCAAATCCAAACCCATAGCAAAAGTTTATACACAATTAGTGGGTGCAGCTCTTAAGGATATCTTACCCCCGTTCGTGCCGGCCTTATGTCGAAGGTTCTGACATGAAGTGCGACAGAGGAGGCCCTTAGGGTGCATCAGTGTCGTTCCCCCTTTAACCACCTGCATCAAACAATGCTAATTTCGAAACACGGCCTAAAGCGCACAGGCACACAGCACTGATGCCTTTTAGCTTGGAGCTAAGTGTCCTCTGCTACAAATAACATACACTAGCAGCCATATCAAATTGTAGTTATTCCTATTTCTTTGTCAGATATAACCCACGTAGTTGAAACTGGCGAAACGTTGGTAAGCCCACTCCAGAGAGTCTTCGTATGAAGACTTTATGAGGAGCCACACAACGGGCTGAGCACTGCAGAGAATATAGTATACTAGCTCCAAGAGCATGCAGTAAAAGGATGGGTGATGCGTGCCTGAGTTTTTATGCAACTGAGTACAGCTCTCTGCAACTGGCTGTATGCACAAATACAGCAGTCCATGCAACTACCTTGGCAGTGCTCCTCCTTCTCCCAAGCAAAAACTGTGTGGATGGGGGCAGAAGAAGCACTTCTTGGAGAAAGGCTGGAAATTTATTTAGGCTGAGTTAATGGCTCTCTATATGCAGGCCCAAGCAGGAAGCATTACGTATTAGAACTGCATAGCTTAATGTGGCTAATGCGACACCACCCATGTGGATGGGCTACGGCAGAACAGGCTAGTTGCATGTACAAAATTTGTTGTGTTGATTCAGTAGCTCCTGAGTATGTGCTGTGTAAACACACTTTGGACGGCTTTTAGTAAGATTACGTTTTAAACGTTCTGAAGTTTGACGGAGGGGTGATGGCTAGAGGGGCAGGAGGGGCAGACCTAGATGCCAAAGTGAGGATATTAGCTTCATAGCATGTTGCGGAACAGAAGTTCTACTTTCCTGCCGAGCTTGTGGATAAGAGCGCGTTTACGCAGACCCTGGAGCATGGCTGCCGTTTGAACTAGCATGTGCTAACGAGCTTAGCTCTTGCTAAAGGCTTTCTTCCAAGGTTGCTTGTGAAGCAATTAGGTAACAGAACTCGAGATAACATACATTGTGAAGAAGGCGCACAAAAGAGGTGGCCATTTTAATGTTTGACACACTTCAGGTAGCAATCACTACAGCGCAGACCTCACTACACGCACTTTTGTTGGTTCAGACGAGGTTTCATGGGCAGAAAGCCCTGGAAGAACTTGATATCTTTGTGGCTTTGTGCAGTGAAGATTCTTAGGCTTGCGATGTAGATATCCATGAGCTTGGCAACGAAGGCGGTACTTGGTGGATGTACAGATTGTCCTCCTGATATTTATATCTTGCCTGTTTTGTACTAAAGGCCCCTCTCTAATAATATATGCAGCAACCTCACATTGCTGGAAGCCCGATCCGCTTTGCTTGCCCTTTACTCAGCATTTAAGTGTCCATATTCACCTAACGCGTTGAAGAAACCAATGAAGCATATGAAGCCAGGACAGTTATATCCATCCCCAGCATTCAAGGGGGAGCATCAGAGGATATGCAAGAGGCGTACCGCTCCAGAAGAGCCTGCAAACGGATTGCAAAGATGTGAGCTTTCGTACTGCAAACGGATACCTTATTTGGGATCATAAGCACGTGCACAAGGCCAACGCACCTGGGAGAGCGAGCGCATAAGGCTTGCCTTTGGTAGAGGCTACTATGCATTGGGTTAAAAACCGGGGTTTACAACGCTTGCAGGAGACTCTGTTTTACTCCCAACCGCAAGAGTCCCCTTAACTCTGTATTGTGCTTCCGATGTTCCTACTTTAAAATCAAAGCATGATAATCTTTGCACGCGCAGTGAGCTTCCAGCTGCCTTAAAGAGTCCACGGTGTCTCTGCGTCCTAAGTGAGACTGAAGTACTTAGAGACAAACTTCGGGTTGAGAAGGAAACGCGGTTGAACCTAAGGCTTACTCTACAGTAGCTTTCGTCCGTGATAACACAAAAAAGGGCTTTAAAACACTTGTTTTTATGAGCGTTTAAATTTTTTACTTCCTGACATCGCCAAGATCAAAGCAGGAGAGTGAAGTGTTACAGCGTCGATGCGGGCATGCGTAGCATCCAACAGAAGCATGAACGGTGGCAGTGTCACTTTTCGACTTTGCTGTTGAGATGCGCTTTATATCAGGCTTATAGCAGTGCCTTCTTGCACATGGCTGCATCCTTACTCCTGACTTTGCATTTTTTCTGGTTGGGTGCGTTGTGGCCTGCGCAGCACAGCTGCCTTATTCAGGTCCAAGTAAAGACACCCTCAGCCTTCACGCGCCCTCAAAGCAGCCTTTACATGTGAACCGTTTATTGCGGAAAGGATATGGAGAAATCTGTCGAGTGGCTCTGTCTGCGGACTCTCGGACAGAGAGGGCCATTAGAGTATTCAGGCAATCGGGCTCAGATTAGCAAATTGGTTCGCTCAACATACGCGTAGCGGGAAAGTGTAAATCACTCGCGCACGTAATCTACAGACCTCACTTGCCCTTTTGAAGTCTATTTTGGGATAGACAGCCCATAGTGGCCTTTGGGCTTTGGCATGACTTCTCAGCCCGCCTGTGTGTTGACAAGAGCAGAATACAGCGCACCCCATAGAGGCTGAAGGGCAGGTAGAACCATAAAGTGCATTCGCACACAATATTTGGGGATCTATTTTGCCGTGAGCATACCGCTTGCATCAATTATCTCTACTGTGGTGAAAAAAAACTAGTAGAGAAGTGTAGTAGTGCAGTGGAAGAATGTCTCTTCCATTATTGTTCAGCAGGAGGAGCGATCCACCAATCCTTACCTGGACCTTCGCCGGAATCAACAGTCCCGCAGATGGCCTGAAGATTCAACGAGCGGCTGTAAGTGAACGAATGTGTTCTTGAAAATTCTGCAGAAAGTGCAGGCACTAAGTTGTGGCAGGCCGTGGTCAGTCGCACGTTTTCCACTTGAGGCTTTGCTTTCAGTAAATTGAAAGGCCTGTAGCGTACAAAGAAGGACGATCAGACGAAGAAACTAGCGAGGCAATGGCTCGAACCTGTGGCGATTCTCTCATCACTTGCTGCCCTTTCTTTACCATCGATACAAGTGGAACTAATGAGTTTTCTACAGCATGTTTGGCCCTCTGTGCATCTAGCGCGCGCACACTGATATCGGTAGGCTGTGATGAGCCTAGATGGACTGGAAAGTCCGCAAGTAACAAATTCTAGGCACAACTGGTGGACTGTGTACCACAAGTTGATAATGATCATGGCAAAACAGATCCATTCTAAAGGCCATCCCGCAAGTGGTGGCTACGACTTGAGTTTGTGGAAATGAGACCATGTGAAGTCAGACTCTGGAGGGGCTGGTGTGGGCATGCCTACAGTCCGGAGTCAGTACAGCGGTATCTGGATTCAGCGTCACCGCGACAGGCCTTCGCTGTCTTGGGTGTGTGCCGGTAGCAATAGCAACGAAATTCTGCCCTACTAAGTGCAAATAAAACCTTTACACTCCAATACTAAGTGCCTGAAAAGTGTACTCTCCCATAGCGTCGTCATCTATAGTATTGACGCCATTTCTATTGTCTGTTGCATACTGAAATGCACATGCTGGTTTTAGGGGACGTTTCGCTTACAAGTGCGCATGTTTGCTGTTTCGCGGCTTGCCACAGCCTCAGTTCGATGAAACATATTACGGCTGTCAATGATCTGAAGAAAGCAAATAGCTATACTACAATGCCTATGCTGCTCATTTGTCCTTTTTTGTGGGTTACCACATATGAAATGACTGCTGAGCACCATATCTGATTTATTGATGCAGCTTTGCTTTCATCCTCTTCTTCTGTTTTGGGAAGAGGGACTGCAGTGTAAAACACTTGCCGATTAAAATAGGGAGGGCTTTTTCGATAATATGCCCGCGCTGTGCTGTGTGAAACATTGACAAGGCCACGAGCGCATCTCCACTGGCGAATAAAACTCATGCAACAAGCAGAGCTCCTACTAAACGCAAACGAAGGGCTATCTTACGGATTAGTTTGCACTTCAATAAATTACATTACTTTGTGTGTGGTAGTGCTTGAACGCCTATATAATGTGCCCATTGAGAGCATATATAGCATTCTCCCAGGGAAATTCACAGGACATGCATCCGCAGAGTTTGTGTGTGTGTGTGTGTGTGTGTGTGTGTGTGTGTGTGTGTGTGTGTGTGTGTGTGTGTGTGTGTGTGTGTGCTTTTTGCTCTAGTAGGTTTGTGATACGCACATAGGATACCTCCAGATACGAGGAAGATCACAAAGACTGACAATACGACAACAGCCCAAACCCATGCCGGAGTATCGCTGGTTGCGCCGTTCGCGAGAAAGACTGCTATCTGCTCGGATGAGGATTTGTCTTGGCATTCCCAGGCCCCAACCTGCGTTGTGCTCTTTGAGCAACTTTTGTAGCTCCCACAAGTCAGACCCAGTACCGTGCAAGCCAATTCTTCCTTGCCCTGAAGAGCTACGTATTCATCGCATTCACACAAAAAAAGCTCCGGGCTCAACGAGAAGTAGCTTGAAACCTAAAGTAGCCACTAAAAGCTGCATGCCCTAAGCTGATGACTGGACGTCCTAACGGTCGTAAGAAAAGCAAAACTGGTAGAATAAGTGTAAACTTACGTTCGCATGTGTTGACGGTTCCTGCTCCATAAAATCCAGAGATGCACTCGCACTTGAAGGATCCAGGTATCAGAGAGCATGTGGCAAACTTGGTATCGCACGCGTTCTTCCCAGTGCCACAGAAGTCCTCAGTGACACAACCACTACCCGACGAGTCAGGCTCATAACCAGCCCCACATTCGCACTTGTAAGAGCCGGGCAGATTTGTGCACACCGCATTGCTGGGGCAAATGGACGGGTTTTCGTTGCATTCATTAATATCTGACATGATTCACAATACCCACTTGTTCAAGCATTTATATGCGATGCTGGAAAGGTAAAGGCAAAGAAGACACATGTTAGAGTCCGAAAACGAAGCGAAAATGCTTGTAGTATTTAAGGTCCTGAGTTTGGAACATAAGGAGTGGCTGCTTGAATTTGGAGCTGTAATGTTCCATTGTCGATTGTTGATTAAAAAGGGCTCTCACCTTTGCAGGCCACTCCCGGTTCCTCGTTATTGCCAGTCCATCCCTTATGGCAGCGGCACAACTGCCTGGCTCCGTCCTGGTTGATGCAGTCACTGTTCTCATCGCACCCCCCTCTATCGGTTGCACATTCGTTAATGTCTGAACAACCAAAACAAAAAGTAAAAGCTATTGTAATCCACTTACATGCAGCACAGCGGACTGCTTCCCTTGTGAAAAGGTAACGCAAACATTGTATAACAATTGAAAACACAACTTGTCATGCGAGTATTTCATGCCCGGCGATCCTGCCAGCTACTTTGATATACGGAGAGTGTGTGATGCTGTTTAAAAGTGTGTGAATGATGGGCCATTCACGCGTCTAATCTGGCATACCGACGCATGTCCCTCCTTTTTCTTCGCGATATGTTCCACATCCACATTCATAACTACCAGGCGTGTTTACGCAGTCACTCCCTTTCTGCTGACAGTTGTCGAGGCCTCTCGCACATTCATCAATATCTGAAGAACAAGGGTAGCAGCTGTACCATGAGGCCAATTCTATGACTGGCTTTTAAGCATGAATATGCAATGTACTAGATTCTGTGAGTACGTTGTGCATGTCTGCCTCCTCATAAAGGTGCCATGCTGCATGAAAAGATTTCTAGAGGAAATAGAGTTGTACCCGCATAAAACCCCCCGCAAGTTCAGACTCACCTTTGCAGGTCGCCTTCGTGTTTTGCCCATCGGGCTCATAGCCCGACTGGCAGCTGCACCAAAAATAGTCGGAGCCATTTTGGCATGACACGGCCTTCTCAACGTGTTCACAGAAGGTCGACCCGCCAGACGAGCACGCTGTGGCACCATATTCAACAAATAGTGGCAGAAAAACAGCCTCACGAAGGCGCACTGATTACGGCCTACACCATTGATGTTGGGCACACAACGACAAAAAGGTCTTTCTACCTTAGCGAGAGTGTTCTTATATGAACTGTATAGATGAAACTCGTTCTGAGCTACAAATTTTGGTGATCTACTCCTCACGAGTGCTGTTGTTGCCTCCCATGGTGAATGAGTCTCGACTCGTGCTGGGTCACGGCGTTCTTCCTGTTCCCTACGATGTAATTCGCCTGTCTGGCGGGGCGATTAAGTCTCCTTTGGACACTTACAAAAGGCATGAACAGGCAGAACGATGAACAGAAAGGGGGAAGGAGTTGAAGGTCGAGCTCGCTTCAGCTGCCCAATTGGTGAACAATCGGGGGATTAGATGGTTGGCTGAGGCTGGAAAGCACGCGAATCCTTGGGTATTAAAAAAATGACATGGCTTTCCCCATGGCCTGAAGAAGCTAAAGGAAATAGATCAGGATTGATTCCGTTGAAAATAGACAATTTGGGCGCCGCTGCTGCTTGACATGAGACTGCAATCGCTACCTGCTAGTTCTCTGCAGCTTCCCGAAGGCCTCCACCATCAAAGTGTGCATGCTCCGAAACAATATTTTAAATCTCAAATATCCTGAACTTTTAGTGTACAGCTGCTATTATTGATAGGAGGAGAACACACTCGCGATGAAACTGAATACAACGGAGTACTGTTGCCTGATCCCGTACTATGGCGAGTCATAAATGGCCCGGTCCACTTGTCGGCCGACTATTTTTCAGATAGCAGAGCTGTTTTCCTTATGATCACGAAGACTACCTTTTCCGGCAACTTCCAAAAGCGATTATTTGCCACTGCTGCAGTGTGCATCGTCTTCCCCGGCCGAACGCACTCCATTCACAGGCGTCGAACTTTCGAGAGACAACTTGCACAGGCTTGTTTCAGGCACTTAGTTGTATATATGTACAGCCGTCCGCGTGATTGCGTGTCCATTTGATGTAGCGGGCCGCGGACTCAGGAGCTTACTCATTATTTCTACAGGAGGAAGCAAATTCGTGCGCACCCACTACATTGAAGGCTGTGCAGTGGGTGTCTGCATATCCATTTGTAGGGGACACCCCAGACATAAAAGCTTCCCAGTATTGTCTACATTAGGAGAAAGCAACTTTTTCGTACGCAGCCACTACATTAAAGGATAAGCACGTGGTCTTTGAGACCACCGGAGGAAAAGGTTCCTACGATAAAAGGTGCTGTAGCATCTAACGGTTGTGAGTAGCCAACTCATCTGTGCCTAAGGTGGTGTTGCTGTGCATAATCACTGTGTATGCTACTTAGGTATTCGGCTCCCTATCTCGATCAATGCATTACCGTTCCACGTAATTCAGGAAGAGTCATTCTCGTCATTCAGTGTAACTCTCACCTTGAAAATAGCAATTCGTATCATCCCACCCACTCGAGCATACCACACTTTATACATAGTTGTATAAGAAACTGCATAGAAAAAGCGGTGCTTTTACTTTGATACTACTATATAAAGACACCCGAATACTTGGCTGGTTGCCTCTCCACAAGGGTCATTGCACGCTGTCCGGCCTTTGAGAAGATAACATAACACCCGAGCTCCTCTGGGCGTTGATCAACTACTAACTGACGGCGGGATGCATTGCCATAGTTCCTAGCATATTGCTCGAAGATTTACGGCTCCGAGCATCCAATGTGCACCGTACAGGAAAAAGCAAGGCATGCCTGCATGTAGAATTGTGGGATTTTTATGGGCAGTAAATTACAAACTGTAGCAACCTAGGCACTGTAACCCCTATGCGATACATATATATAAGTGTATCTCTGGGCATAGCCGTGCGTGCATAAATATGACTTGTTGCTGTCCCTTGACGTTTGTTGTAGTTTGGGCCTACTAGTTTTCTCGAGTCAGGTCCTTGTACTCCTGGCTTTTGTATGTGTGCAACCTGGTGTCCAGGACTATATACTTGTATTTTTCCTAAGCTAATACCAATTAGCAACAGGTACTTCACGTGTTGTTAAGCATTCTACAGAAAATGCCCCGGCGGGCTCTCAGATCTGTGCGCAAGGGATCTGCAAAAGAAAGACATCCTTAGCCAGAAGCTTGATGCCTCAACATTCAAAAAAGTAGACTCCATGGCACGAAAACGAGTTAGAAACGAAAGCTTTCAGAACTCATTGCTGTTCAGTCAAGCCGTCGAACCGCATATCGATAGTAGCCCTACAAGGGCTTTACAATGAAAAGGCTTTTCGCGACCTCGATAAAGCGCTTAAATAATTTTTGGTATATATGCATCTCTTTTCGCTAATTTTGTTTAGTTCTATTCGACTCTATTTGCTCTGCGCCTCCATTGAGTTGGTGGCTTGTTTTAGGCTCTTCCTGGTGCTCGGGGAGATACACACTCCCAAAAAAGCACCGCGTTAGGTAGAGACCTTGCAGTTGCTGTTGCAGCTGCATGGCCTCCGACAGGGCGGGCGCAACTTTGCGGGATCGCTTCTTTCGTGTGCCGGATGGATGGTCATCAGTGGATCCCTGGTGCTGCCGAATATTTTCAGCAGGCCCCCTTTCTTCATCACTGTCAACCTCCGAGTTTCCAGCCTGCTCGATATCTGACGTCGGTTCTGCTCCATCTGCATCGGCTCCGCCTGCTTCTCCGGATCGCAAGAGCAGGTCGTCAGCGGAGACACCAGAGCCGGGGAGCCTAACAAGGCCCAGGTGCTCGAGAGTTCCAAGTGCCACACCGAAGCGAAGGAATATTTGATGCAGTAACAAAGTTGGCGACCCCTTGCTCCGCTCTGAAACCCCTGTCTCGGCCTCAGTTTGCAGGTCCTGCAGAGCCTTCAGCTCCAATGGAAGACGGTCGCTCGAAGACTTGCCTTCAAGCACCCCCTCTCCGCAGTCACCATTGCTGCTGCCCTTCTTGCCCCTGCGACCCCTGGCCTTGGCAGAAGCGACGCCTTGTTGCTTTGCTTGCTGCTCCTGCCGCTGCTCTTTCAAATGCGGCTGATTTTGTATATAGGTCTCAATAAGATCTGCGCAAAAGGAACAAAAGAGTGTCCATAGGGAGATTCTCCTAGTACCGAAGGCAATGCGACGATACAGGAGCCCACTATCGTCTGGAACAACGGAGGCCTTTCCCGCATTTGCTAGTTCATTTTCTCCTGCCTGCTGGTGGTACTCCAGCGCGCTGTTGTTCAGACATGCAAGCTGCTGCAGCACCTCAGCAGGCCTCAAGGGATGTAGTCGAGCCAACGCATCTGCAGCGCCTGCCTCTGCGCGGTGATGGGGGACCCTCGGGACCGCAAGGGCGGCAGCAAGATACTGTGGCTGCTCTGCCGCGCAGCAGGACAGAGACCATACACCCAGTTCGCAGCCTAGTGGATGCCACTGTGGCAGCGGCAGCAGGAAGTGCTGCAAACAATCTCTTGCCCAGTCCTGAAAGCGAGAGCAGAGGCTGCCCTCCCCGCCGCTGCTGCTCCTGCTGACAGTTGTACCGAATGTCTTTGCGAAGGAGGCTGTGCCAGTGCTCGCCCGTCGTCCAAGTCCGGAGATGAAACCGGGCCGGACGTCATGGCCTCGCTGTAGCTGCTGCTCGCACGCCTGCTGCAGCACGTTGATCAGTTTGTTCATTGTCTTGAAGAGCTCAGCAGCTTTGGCGGGTGTAGGAGTTGGCTGTTGCACCTTATACTGCAGCTGCAGGCGGCTCTCCAGCTGCTGCAGTACGGCCCACTCCCTACGGGACTGGCGGCTGAACTGATACAGCGCCCCTAGCAGCGCATTTGGCACTGCTGCCGAGCAAGCAGTTGTAGCGGCAGCGTTAAGTGCCTCCGACACCAGAGTCGTGACTAGGCCCCCCACACGGCAGCAAGCTCCCGCCACACGCCTCACTTCTTCGCAGACTGCAAAAAAAGCACAACAGATTCGCAAACGCCCTCTGATGCACCTCACGCACTACTCGACACTCCAGTCCCTCCCCAGCGTCGCACGGGACAGCCTTCTGGATGCGGGGGCTATGCGTCGCAGCAGAAGACGTACTGAGGGAGACAATACGCGTCGCTGCAGCAGACGACACTGCCTTTCCTTGCAGCAGGTAGTCGTGGTAACCAGGCGTCCGGTAGCCTCCCAAAATCTGCAGCAGCAGGTTCACTGCAGGGAGGGCACTGCTGCCGCTGTCCGTGCTGCTTAGGGCAGCGGCTGTCTCGGCTGCACTGAGAGCAAACGCCTGCCGTTGCTGCAGCACATGTTGCTGCAGGATCACCAAGAGCCGCATAGCCAGACTTGCAGCAACGCGCCGCTCTAAAACCTGCAGTGCAGCAACCGGTAGCACTTGCTGCTGCAAGATTTTTCTACGGGTTTCTGTGGAACGCTGCTCCTCTGCTACTGCAGACACAGCAGGACTACCCCACCATTGCTGTAGCACGGCGGAAGCTCTTGCGATGGCTCCACACGTTGGAATCTTGATGCACCCTTCCCCGGTTGGCGCCGATCGGTGTTGTTGCTGCTGCCTTTCAGACCTAGTAGCCTTGCAGCAAGGCAATTCCAGCTTGCTTGGGGCAACAGCGAGCAGCTCCGCATACAACAGCGGGAACTTGCTCATCTGCTGTAGCAGCGCTGCCTCCTGATGAGGCGTTAACACGGCGGCAGCAAGCAGTGCGAGACGCCTTTCGAGCGCCTCAAAGTCTACAAAGTCTCCAGGAGAGGCAGCGTCGGCATCCGATGCTGAGGCTGCCTCTTGGCTGCTGCAGAGTCTGTTGTGGCTCCCCCGCACCACAGAGCGCACCCCGACGGAGAGGAAGGAGAACGGGTGCTCTGCAAAAAACTTGTAGAGCAGCATCTTAAGAACCCTCAGCAGCTGCAGAACCGACGCCCCTTGGTCAAGCAGCAACTCCTGAAGCTCTTCTATAGCTGCTGCGGGCAGCACAAAGGGGGCACTGGCAGGGCAGCACAGCAGCAGCTGGAGCAGCGCGTCATGCACAGCAGACGGCCGCAACAACACTGCCGCATCGATCTGCAGTAGCCGCAGCGCTGTGGGATCTAGTAGCTGCTGCACCGCAACAGCAGATGCAGCAGCAGAGGCAAGAACCAACACGGGAACTCCCTGCTGGACACGCAGCACTGCTAAAAGAAGCAGCAGCTGCGAAAGAACGCGAGGCGCAAATGACTCCAGCTCTTCCAACACAACTACCAAGACGCTGCTGCTGCTGCTGCTCGTCCGTATTGCCGCGGCATTGACGTCATCATCGCTGTTGTCTTCAGAAGCACTGGATTCGCTGCTGCTGCTGCTGCTGCTGCTTCCCACAGTTGCTGCTACACGCTGAGAGCGCGTCCTTACAGCACCTCCCTCCCCGGAGCTGCGCCAGCTGCAGCAGAAGCCTCTGTTGTGCTTCTGTAGCTGCCGCTTCCACAACTGGCCAATTCTGCTGCTAACGTCGTGACCGACGTATCCGCCGTCCTCCTCATCTGCTGCACGCACTGCTCCTTGTGCTGCGGTGCTGTCATCAGCCACTCCCTCTAGAGACTGGAGGAGAAGGAGCAGCTGCTGCTGTGCATAAAATCCACGGGGCTCACCCCATGCAGCGGCAGCAGCAGCATCGGTGGCAAGTTCTTCAGGCAAGGATGCATCTCCAAGACACTCTTTCTCAGCCTTACTGCTGCTGCGGCCGATACAAGTGCTGCAGCAGCTACTGCCCTTGAGTTGCCCATACACGGCACGCAGAGCAGCCAGGGGGTTCGTGCAGTTGCTAGCCCTGAGCACAACTTGCCTAAGAAACAACTCTGCGTCGGTGCTGTTATTGCGGCTGGTGCGGCCAATACGACGCCCTCCGCAGCAGCACTTGGCTTGCTGCTGCAGCTCCAACTGCAGCATGCGCACAGCCAGCCGGTGGTCCTCAACATCTGCCCCTACGTGCATAATGACAACAGGGAGAAACTCGCAAAGAGTCCCCGAACTGCTGCCGCTGCTCGAGCGCTGCAGCAGCTCGAGAGCCCCGACGGCCGCGTGGGTGCGCACAATGCGGCAGATGCCTTCCAGCTGTTGCCGCATTGCTGCGGCGACCGCCGCCGCTGCTGCGAGCAGCAGCGCTCCCTGGTGTTCCTCAGCCCTTGTACAGCGCAGAAGAATAGAAGGAAGCTCTGCAGCAGAAGCAGGCGCGGAGTCATAGGGGTACCTCCCAAAGACTGGTGGGACTACTACAGACATCGGCGTTGGTCGACTTTTGGTGCTGCCCCGGCTTCCGCTTGCTCCCTCGGCTTCTTCATCATCTTCGAAATCCTCTAGCGCCTCTTTGAGAATCTCGCTGATGGGTTGCTGCTGCTGCTTCTGCTGGCGTTGGCGGTGGCGAGCCTCGCGAAGGGCTGGCTGTGGGACTCCTCCTATAGCAGCAAGAGAGGGGGGGCCCGTGGGGGGTGTTACTGTGAAGCAACACGTAGTAACCGAGCGGCTTTCCTTTCCCACACTATCGCCATACACAGCCCACGGCGCAACCGGCATTTTTGCAGCTGCAGCTACGTGCGCTGTAAGCTTGGCTTCTCCTGCTGCTCCCGCACCGCTGGATCCGCAAGTGCTTTATTGTAGCTCTAAAGAGGCGGCGCAGGTACAGATACCGAAAGCATCCACGGCTTGCGAGCAGCCAACCCGAAACCTTGCGCCAGGAGCCTTGGCCGACTCCTTGTCGTGAGCTGTCTCTCTGAACGCCCCCGTGGAGAACTCGCGTGCTTCGCGAGAAGCTGCTGGACGTGCTGCACCTGCAGGTGCCAGAAGATATTTGGGCACTACTAAGGAAGGCTCCTCTTGATCGCCGAGGGCTGGTACCCGGAGCCCCGGCAGGTTGTACTACTGGTGGGGTTGCGGCGCCCGCCGCTGGCAGCTTATGGTGCAAGTTTCCACGAGCCCCCTCACGTTATTCCTTGATACACTTCCTTGCAGAAAAAGAGGAGGGCCATCACACGTTAAACCAAGAGCGACAACAACGCCATCTTTACCTGAGAACTGCTGCCGGGGCCCCCTGCTCAGCCCCACATCGTGGCATCATAGCCAAGCGACGTGATATGGGGGCCTTCCAACCGCAACGCCTATTTTTCTCGTTCTAGGGTCTTTGTGGACGCCTATCGCACTGGGAAATCGCCCCCTTGCCCCTCTCTCTAGATGTATTCCCTGCTGCCGTTCATGTGTCAGGATTTCTAGACGTGGTCTCACACGCCTTGTGCCTAGGGGCCTTCAGAAAACCCTAGGAGAACCAAACTTTTCCCCCTTAATACAAAGAAGAGGGCTCGGGCCCCGCTGCAGCGCATCTGCTCTTCCGGTTTCATATGTATGAAGCTTGGCATCTAGCACCGAGTCCCTGGTAGTGGCTGCCAGAGTGGCGCTTCACCACCCCAGGCAGCTGCAACAATAGTACCCGCACAGGCAAGAGCAACAGCATCAGTCGAAGTAGTAGTAGAAGCAGCAGCAGCTGCTGCTGCTGCTGCATCTGCGGCAGGTGGAGTTGCGTTTGAACGGGTACAGGAGCGTTAGCACCACTGGCTGCAGGTCGCAACAGGCACCGCAACAAGACTAGGAGCAGCAGTTCGCATCCTCAGTAAGAGTACCTCGCGGATGACCACTCCCGAGGACATTGACGCGTTCTTTGACGCTCTTGTTGACAGCGTTGCTGCGGCAGATGATGCAGAGGAGTCGCAGCAACACACGGTGGGGCTCTCCACTGCGGAGTCAACTTCTGGAGGCTCTCAGGCCCTAGCGGCAGCATCCGAAAGCACAGAAACTGCACCTGATGCGGCTGGAACTGCCCTGGTTTCTTCCGATCCTGGGGATGCGCCCTCGACGCTACCGACGGCCCCTGTAGTGGAGCCTTCCCTAGGAGCTGCACCTGCAGCGGTACAGCCAGCAAAACCAGTAGCACAGCCTTCTCAGAGCACACTTTCAAAGCCACCAGACAGGCAGTGTGCCGGCTCATGTCCTCCTTCAGCGCCGCCGCAACAAGCCCCCCTGCAACAAGCGCCTCCTCCTCATCAGCAGCAGAAGTCTGATGAGGCATATGCCTGCGAGCCACCTGAGCTGCGCTCAGAGCCACCTTACGCATACCGGCAGTACGGTGACACAGAGGAAGGGAGACAGCAACATGCGGCGGATGCCGAGATGGAAACAGCGGCCCTGTGCAGCTCGGCCCTGGCCGTTTCCCGTCTCATAGAAAGCAAGCTCAAGGAAAATGAGCAAGTGCTCTTTGCCATTCACGAAAATATGACTGTACGTGAGGCACGCCGTGTCTCTATTCGATGTACTTTGCTCCTCAGTGACGTTTTTTTAACGAAGGGCTTTTCCCCTGTCCTCTTGTCTGTATCCATCAGCGTCAACCAGGTGGAGGATGCGTCTGGGCCTGTTTCTTGTGCCTCCAGGTTGGACGCTTTGGGGAGGCCCTTTGCTACTTTGAGCGATTACAGCAAAATCTGCTGTTTCTTGCCATGCTGGCGGACCAACATGTGCGATCGCCATCTCGCCCTGCGTATACAGGCTGCTTCCGCTCGCCTTTTTCGCAATGTCTCCCCCCTTAGAGGCGTGCTTGCTGGCCCGTATTTTGGCCGTGGATCGTCCTGCAAAGACTACTTCCAAGCTTTCTAAGAGGGCCTTGTGCGTGTGCATGCAGCGGGGAGGCCTTACTGAGGGATCTCTGGAGGCGCAGCAGCAGGCGTTCTACGGCAACCGCGATTTTTGGAGCCACGAAGAGATGCAGCGCCTGCATCACGCGTTGCGAACTCCAGGCCAAGGTAGGCAGAGGGTATTTAGACTTCACAGGAAACGTGGGGGCGTCGAAAGGCAGTACGTGCTGCTGCCCCCTCTCAGGGACGCCTTGCCTAGTGGCACACACACAGAGCATCCGAAAGCCCCTTCCTGCCGTTGCAGCTGCCACGTCTTTTCGCTGCGTTCCTGTTTATGTCGCTTCTCAGACTTGCAGCAACTGGCTGTTGCCGTTGGCAGCAAGAGCCCTGCACAGATCCTTTCCTACCTGTCGCATGCAGCAGACCGCCACCTTGTACATCGAGCAGCAGCAGGCCCTGCGGCTGCAGCTGTGGCTTCTGCTGTCACGGCCATTCCAAGTCCTGCTGTCGTGCCTCCTGTTCGTCCTGCTGCTGGCTCCTCGACAACTGGGCCTATGCAGTCCTCTGGTGCGACCTCCTTGTCTTTCTTGGCGCATAGTGACGCGCTGCGATATCTGTTGCACCCTCGTTCCATAGTGGCAGCAGCTTTGGTGCCGTTATAGAGATGCCGCCAGCGGCTTCAGACTCCCGTCAGGTGTTCTGCCTCCTACAAGCGCTAGAAACGCTTTTTTGCCGTGTCCGTCGCATGCATTTGGCCAGTATTATTGGGGTTGCTGCTGCTTTCCTGAATGCGCAGGCGCCTTGGTGCGTGTGGCATCTTGTGTGTCGTTGCAGGTGGAGCTGTTGCGGTTGCGCTGCAGCAAGCACAGGACTCCCAGAAGCCAGAAGAGCAGCAGAAGCTCCAGCTACCGCAGCAGCAAAACCCCGTGCCGCAGCTGCAACAGCAAGTGCCGCAGCAACCGAATCAGACTCCGCAGCCCCATACGCAGATGCCAGAACTGCGGGAGCAGCCTAGTTTGCAACAGTTCCAGCAGCAGCTGTATCCAGCAGCTACGAGAGTTCCAAGCTCCCAGGCGCTGCAGCACACTCCACATTTGGCAGCACCACTACTCTTTCAGCAACCCCCGTTGCAGCAGCAGACCGCAGCCGCACATGGTGATCCGCTTTTACCAAATACTGGTTTGCAGAGACAGCAGCCGCCTCTCTCCCAAACGGATTCTCTGCGGCACCAACTCTTACAGCAGCAACAAATTCAGCAGCCGCAGCAGGCGCTGCAGCAGCAACAGCACCCGTTGCCGACGCAACCGTCGCCTATGCAGTTCCCTCAGAAGGGTTCTTAACGCTCAGAGGCGCCCATATAGTTGCACAACTGTAACTTATGAAACGTACAGCGCTTTTATGCACTGAGGGTATTCATTAGCACTCTCATGCATGTTTCCTCCCTCCGTATCAGCTGTGTTACCGTTGCCGTTTAGACCTTGTCTTTTTGTTTGCTCATGCCTTTGTGCTGTTGAGCACGATGATATATGCTTTCTACCGCTCTAGCCCTACTTTCGCTTGAGTCTCCCTTTTAAACCCTTTTTCTCTGCCCGCTAACAATGCACTATCTTCCTCCGGGACTTCGTATCCGACTTCTCACAGATAGTCCAGGCTGCATTTGTCAGCAACTCACTCTACTTACACGGCGCCAAAACATTAGCTATCTACTCTGCCGCTGCTGCTGCCTCTATTACCAATGGTTTTAGCTGCAGTGGCTCTGCCCAGCAATCATACGTCTGACCGGTGTAGAACCCTAATTATAGCACCAGTGAGTCTCGGCCTGCAGTTTGGGTTCGGAGGTCCCAAAGGCCGCAGACCCTGAATTCTGCTTGAGATTAATTGCTCTCGGTAGGTTCTCAGTGGCTGAGCTAATAGGAGAGGACAAAGAAATCGCCAGGCCTCCGAAAGCTAGGTATAATGTGGAAGCAATACAGAGGCCGCGTAGCCCCTGAGTGCACCAAAGTGAATTCGTGTACAGCTACCAAGCAAGAACGCCGTTAGTGGCTTATGCTTTCTTTGGACACCTAACTCATATGCAGTGAGGTCTGTGGAAGATCCTTTAAATACTGTGCTTGCTGCAGCTTAATGCACACAGCTGGACTGCGATTAACAACTGCCTCAAGTGTCCCACCCAACTGCATGCGATACGCCGCACATAATGCAGCAGCTAGCTTATTGCTTCGTGCTTCCTTTCTTAATGTAGCCTGTCCTCGCCCACTTACAGCCACCTCCGCCCCCAAGCGTGCCCACTATGCTGCTTGCTCTTGCGGGGAGTCGTGCAATGCTCGTCCTCGAAGTGAGGGCCAACAGGGGGACTGTAACACTGGTGTGCTCGTTGAGGCTTCACTGATCGCTGCCCTAGGACTTTACTGGACGCTGGGTGCGGGCTGATGGGGGAGAGAAGATTTCACACACTTTGGATAGGAATCGGCTGTGGGGGGGCTTCGTGCCTGGCAGGTACTGCTGGAGGCCCGACGGGAATTGCTGGGGGCCGTGGTGGTGCTGCCTCTGGACAGGTAACTGCGGCGTCTCCTCTGCAGGTCTCCACCTACTGTCTCCGCAGTGACCATTACCCGCTGCTGCTGTTTGGTGGACGCACGCAAGAGCACCTGTAGATGGCTTTGGAGATGGTGTAGGCGGAGGCTCCTTGCTTTCACTGTTGGGGGCTTTCCTGGGGGCCCCTTCCACGCAGAAGCTGGTCCCTAGTGTACACTTAGTGCTGTCCCCGCCACTCGCGGAGCGCATAGTGCTGTTACTGCATCTAGGCTCGACGGGGCATCTCAGCCTGATCAGATTCGTTCGAGGAAACGCAGGCAGGCTGTGCTTCTCAGACTGCCATAGAAAACGCCTATGAAAGCTTGATGGTAAGAGAAGAACGGCACCTTATCCCTACCAAGGATTGGCGAGGACCTGCTCGGCCTTTAGGCGACCTTCCGGGTTGAGGACCAAAAGCCCTTGTAGCAGAGTTTTCGCTTCGGTGCTGAGGGACTGTGATACGGTGTATTCCCCCGCCGAGATGTTCGAGTAGAGCTCCCTGCGCAGGTAGAACGAGAGGACAGCAATCGAGCTCTGATCGAATTTGCTAAGCCACCAAAGCAGGGCCTGAATAAGCATACAGCAAGCCCTTCGGAACCCTTCGGATACTAAACTAGGTGTAGGGAGGCCTAATGTAAAAGGCGACCCGATGGGCTCTTCTGTGTCAAGAGCCGACAACTACGAAGAACCCATCGAATGGATTGCTAAGGCAACAAGACTTGCTTTCTCGTGGTGGTTTGGTAGGGGAAGGCAAGGGGAAAGGCGGCAGGTTGCAGTGTCAAACGGTGTCTAACAAAGGGTTGGGACAGAGGACTCCAGCCGCTGCTTTGGGTCAAGCACTCCTCACTCGGGTTTTTGCCCCTTAAAAGGATAGCAGCCGTGAAGCATCGCATAGAGCACAACGCCAAGAGACCACATGTCTGCGGCGGTACCCTCGTAGTCGCTCTTCTTCAGGATCTCAGGTGGCATATAAGACGGAGTGCCGCAGGCCATTCTGCACTTCACCCCTGGTTTCAGGAGACTCGCGAAGCCAAAGTCTATCAAGCGCACTCGGCCTGCAGAAATGGGAAAGAAGGCTCTTTATGTGATTCGCGGGCTGTAGTGCGTTTAAAGGTTCGGGAGGGGAGCACAGCTTGCAGAAACGATGCGATTCGTGTCAGGGACAGCGTATAGCGTCCTCGTTTCAGCGAATGCTTCGCATGCTGTGTTTTGTGTGCAGAAGGCGCAGAGCTGGGACATTTTGCCGATTTTCTGCAACTGTTTTTCACCCTTGTCATCGAGCAGCATGTTTTCGAGCTTGAGGTCTCTATGCACGACGCTTTGGGAGTGCAGATAGGCGACCCCTTTCGCCACGTCTGTAAAGAGCCGTCTTGCGCTTGCTTCAGAAAGTCGACCTTTGGGGTTGCTTCGGACCAGGCCATAAAGGGAACCCCCACTGAGGTGCTGCATTACAATATACAAGGCCTGTGGCTCATTAAAGCTACCCCCGTACTTGACGATGTTCTCGTGCTGTAGCTTCCGCATTATCTGCACTTCGCGGGTCACCAGGGCTCTCTTGTCTCTTTCCATTTGACGGAAACCCTCGTAGATCTTTACCGCCACAGATTTACCAGTAGCCTAAACAGGGAGCCACTTTTCAAGCACGAAACTGTCCCAGGATAAAGTACTTATCCGACTTAACTAGCAAGCTAGATACTATTATGCAAACAGCTCTACGGGTAGCCTTAATGGGGCCAGAGGACTTGCGTTCAATGTAATCAGGACAAGAACGGAAGACAGACAGGCATATAAAAAATAGCAGAGAGTAATAGCTATCGAAGTGAGCTCCGCCGTTTTCATGGAGTGCTAAATTGCAGGCCTGGTACCGCCTTTTGTTTTCAGGCCTCCCGTGTCTGCCACGTTCAGAAGACGAGGTCATTACGGCCTCATTTTGCATTGTTGTCATTGAATTCGAAGCCATGGTGTTTGAATTCAGCGCCTATTTTATGGCCAGACTTTTCTGGGCCTACCTTGTGAACCGCTAGGTGGACGGGCGCATACGCACCCTTCCCGATTACATGGCCTAAGCTGAAGGTGTCAGCAAAGCGACTCTTGCTGCTGTCTCCTGGGGAGGCACGCTGATAAAAGCAAAAAAGCAGAGCGCAACAGTAATGGCTTTCTCATCCCCCCTGATTTTCCTTGACTAAAGCAGGATGAAACTTTTATTCTGAGGAAGTACGCATCTCAGTTTGCTGAGGCCACTCATCCCAACATAAAAGAAGGCGGTTTACTTCGAGCTGCCAAAGATCAGACTGGCGTTTGGTGGGTAAGCCAAAAAAGAAAAGGGGTCATGGGATATGTAATAAGGCTGGAGCAGGTGCAGATCGAGAGACGGCATAGAGAATGAGGCTGGCATACACAAAGTGCCAGGTAGTCTGTGCCTTTACGCTATGCATGAGACCCAGTTGCCTACAACAAGCTGTCTGCCTTACGGGACCCAAGGTCATTGGGTACAGGACATCTTCTGTTCTTGAATATGGTGGTTTTTCATTTTCGCTCCCCGATTGTGGGATCCCTTGTCTTGGAGCATGGGAAAACAGAAATAGTTCTCTTTCGTCCGACGGGCTCCGTAGCACCTGCGGCTTTTGCGCTGCACCACCTCTACCGTGAGAGGCGCTGCAAGCCGCAGTCGTATCAAGGAATGCCCCCTTTTTAAGTGGTAGCAGGCCGTTCCCGAGCTTAGTCGCTCGCCCGTTCCTAAATGCCTCTTTGCCGCTGGTCTAAGGTACCCTGGTGGCACAAGACCTAAGCTATACCCAGCTACGCAAACAGCCAAAGACCTCTACTGATTCAGTACTAATCGATGCACGCCGCTAAAGATCGTCACACGCGTTTTAGCGTCAGGGCATAGGGCCAGCAAGGGATTATTTTTGGAGGAGAAGGATGGTGGGCTCGGCAAATTACAATTCGACGCCTTCGTATACATCCATTTTTTTAAAAAAATGCAGAGCAATCTAAGGTCAGAGGCCCTGACAGCCTTGAGGCATTCGATGTGGTTAACGCCGGAGGTGCTACAGATTTACTGTACTGGGCCGTGCGCGACTGTGCCCCCGTGCACGCACAGCATACCTTTGTTCTGGTGGGGCCGCAGGCAAATCGTTCTTGCCATTCTGCAGACAGCATGGGACAAAGTTTTTCGGTTGGTTTTATCTAGACTCCAGAGCCTGTTGCCACCTTCCCCGCTTTGAGAAGCCCTGTAGACACTTCAGTAGCATCCAGTATAATCAGAGCCTTTTAAAAAGCAGCATTACAGGTAAACGAAGCATATGCCTTGCATTTTGCCAGAAGAACGAGTCTACATGGCTTTTTGGTCAGAGTTCCTGTAAGGGTCACTTCGGCGCAAAGGCTTGGCCAGCGCAAGACCCTCTGTATCTGTTGGGCAGCTATTCTTGTTTCTCAAATGCCAGAATACACTTCAAATAATCTTTTTTGTCTTCTCTGTTTAATGCATCTTGTATAGCCGGAAAATAGGATACGCAGGCATCCCCCTGGGCCCCCACACTAAAGCGACCAGCCATTCCAAGCTGCGTCTGCCAGCGGCATTAAGGGCTCACTAGAGACGTAAAATTCAGGGGACATGCCAGTTGTATGGCCGCGACTCACATTTAGCATCGTACACCTCCGTACTGATAGGGACTTAGGGGCTTCTGCCACCCATTGGCGCCGCGACCCCTGGCTCAGTAGTTCCCAAGCGCTCGCCCTCCAGCCCTTCTGTGCTGCAGCAGAAGGCGAACCCTGATTGGCCTAGGCACCCTATGAGCGGGCCTCAGTGGGCTTAAATTTATCCTCCATCTACCTTCTTGGGCCTTCATAGCGCAGGCAGGACGGTGCAAATCGCAAACCGTGCAGCAGCCACTGGCTGGTGCACTGGCTCCCGATGCCTACGCGCTGGGAGGCAGTTGAAAGGAGGGGCCTTCCAACAAGGGTATAATTTGTGATGTAACGGTCTCGGTACCCTTGCAACCACTTTTTCATTAAACACAACCGACTGCTTGGCCGACTTCGTGTCATGGCACGCATTAAGAGCCTACCAAGCAGTCCATGGAAGGGGCAGGCTTCTACAGAATACTGCTTGATAGGGGACCAGGTAATGCATATTTATTCCTTTACATGGCAGCATTTGCTTGGCACACGAAAAACTGGAACGCGCCTTTTGTGGCCCTATAGTAAATGTACCGTTTCATCGAGAGTACTCTTGGCGTGGCACTATAGATGCACTTGTATACCAACTCAGTGCAAGCAAAATATTAAGTTCTTGACTTATTTTCTACGAAATAAGCCTTACCTTCCCTTGCCAAGCATCCTCGAGATTCTAAAAACAGCGGAAAGGGACAGGTGAAGTGCGCGTCGCTGTGCCCTTCAAGCACTAAGCATTCGCAGCTAGCTGCACACACCTTATTGCACATAGGCAAATAAGATTGCGTCTTCTTGTATTCGAGCTAAAGATACACTGCACAAGATAAAATATAAAAATAAGAAGACCGATTTGTCAATTCTCTACTAACTCTTGGCTAAACGGAACCAGCGCGCAGCCCGCTGCGCCCCCATTCTAAATGCACGTTCTTATGGTGCGCACCTGTCCACCAAGAAGAACAGAGTGAAGGACAAATGAAGAGTTCCCACTCCGTTGTCACTCATTAGGCAGGCAGAAACGCGAAAACAGCGCAAATGAGATCAGCGAAAATGTGCGTCAAACAGTTGAGTGAAATCGACTTCAGCACAGACACACATACTAGCCACTCAGCGAAACAGGACCAAACCAACGTGATGGCGCGAGCGCGATGGCTCAGTGTCGCCCGAGCGCTGAAATATGTAAGCCTCCTGCAACAAGACAACAAAAGGAAGTAACATGTGCAAAGGAATTTAAAATACGCACTAGTTTAGCAATTCCTCCGCACCTCTTAGATGCAATGCCTGCAAGCAAATACAGCTGGAGCATGCAGCGTAGTCGAGTCCCAAGCCCCGAATAATGCATAAGTCAGAATGTAGAGAGAACTACATCGAAAAGACCTTGGCACAAACCCGAGTGCAGAGAGCAGCTTATCGATAAAAACCGGGAACAGTCCAAGTACTACCATTAGAAGAAGGCAGCTATTTCAGGTAGTACAGGCGCTAGGGAAGGCCTATTACTAAGAATGTCGAGAAATCGCGTCGACGCCTACTAGTGCTGTGAGCGAAAACCAGCCACCGGTTCCCCCGTATTCGACAACGCCCGCAACTGCCTTTTCGTTAGTCACTGAATTTAGAGGTTCCCAGACCATTTTACTGGAGACTATGATTAGGTGCCCTCGGCACTGAGTAAACCTCAAAGATCGCGAACTTCAACAGCTCCCCGTAGGTACTCCAGCAATACACAATTCTCTTGCCTGCGAGGCAAAGTTCGCAAATCATTTGGGGACCCTCGAAACTCCTTCGGAAACCAAAAGTTGATAGTTCTGCGGGACCTTCAAATTTGAGGCAAGCTGCTAGGGTATGAATAGCATTGATTCACATGAGGATGGGAAGTGTTCCTAGGCACCTGGGTAAACTTAATAATATGGACAACTTCGGAGCACCACTCAAAGGCTGCCGACCCACCAAGGCCAAATATCCTAAGTTTCAACACAGCCAGCCGCCGCTTTCATATTTTGTCTCTGTCTTTCTTGAGCTGTGCGCTTAAATTTGCTTGCACAAGCCAACTTTTCTCTATATACCTTCGCTTACAAGCGTTGCTACTGAATCCGGACCCATTGGTCTAGGCCTGGATCAGTGATGGACTCCTCTGTGTGAACCAGGAATGCATAATGGCAACACGTAGTCGAATATCATGTTGTATCATAACTCCATTCTGCATGTGGATGAAGCATAAGTCAACTGAGTAAATTTGTGTGAGCGATGAGGCGAAATAGTGCATATGAATAGAGATGGTGTGTTCTGTCTGTCCATCTGCTTCAGGGTCGTTCGCAGTGGTCATATCATGGTCACTGGGTAGGCGGGTCACAAACGCGACCCGAGACACACTAAAAGCCCTCGGGTCCCTATTCGCAGTCATACAGCTGGAAAACCTGTGAAGCCTCCAGACAGGGGTTCAGAACTAATGCGCGACTTCCTGAGCCGTGGCATTGTTGGGGATGAAATAAGGATACTTGCGTACTGTCGACAACGACGTACATGCTATCCTGACCAGTGACCTCCAACTGCCTAAAACTAAAAACCTAATACTGAAATAAGCTTGAATCTTTTCGGAAACCGGAGAGCCTTGAGCAAGGTCAGGTTTAGTAGAATCCCACGGCTTCAGCTGTTGACAGTCTAGGTATGGCAGTGCATAATCCCCTGCGGTGGCGCGCATCCCATGCCATGACAGAGCATGAGAGCTTTTCCAAAGTACCGTTGATGAGCATGGAGCAAACAATCATGAGCATGTGATTTGCGTGAGAGAGCACTGCCCACCGAGGTTGGAATGTACAGTTAACGGATGCCTGGTCTACTCAGAACCACAGCACGTAGTTCTCAACGTGGTAGGTCTTCACCTTTTTGCCATTCTGGTTTTGGCAGTAGTAGCTGGTGCATGGGTGTCAAAGGCACAAGGCACAAGAAATTTCGGTGAGCGGCGAGTCATTACAGACAAGAACTGTTGTATTGCACGAAAAAAATTTTCTGAGGCGACGCGAGAGCGCGTTAGCAACCACATTGGTGATGCCCTTAACATAATCCAGTGACAAGTCGTGGTAGGGAAGGTGCCCACGTCAGGGTATCAAAGTTCGGGAGCTCTTTGTAATGTACGTGATAGACTGATGGTCGCTTTAAGCAAGAATAGGACGCTCCTATAAATAGTGCCAGCTATTATCACGTCCCTCCACACCACATAGACTTTCCTTTCCGGCACTGGATACAGCTGCTCGGTACTGGTGAAGCGATGAGAATAACAAGCAAAACTTGTTGTAAAGAGCGTTGAGACAGTAGCACCAACTACTACGTCACACGCATAGGTTGTTAGGAAGAATCGGAGCTGATAATCGGGCAGCGCAAGCAAAAGAGGAGTTATAGGGCGGTCGATACGCGTCTTTGCTGCGGCAGTTTCCTCCCTTAATTAATTCTTCAGTAGGGTGTTATAAGGGGCAGCAATCCGAGCAATCCCAAAAAAGAAATTTCGGCAATGAGATGCAAGCTCATGAAGCTATGCAACGTTCCAGAAGGTGCATGAAGGTAAAGGCCACCCCTTGACTACTTAAATTTTGGTGCAGCTGGCTCAGTTACTGTTGCCAAAAAACGGAATACAAGAAACACAATCGTGTTCCTGACAAGGAGCACCTGCGTCCTTCCAGGTCCACCGCTTTGCCCTTAACATCTAAAGCCCATGCCTTAGACGCTGGATG
Organism: Cyclospora cayetanensis; assembly: GCF_002999335.1. Taxonomy (NCBI): domain Eukaryota; phylum Apicomplexa; class Conoidasida; order Eucoccidiorida; family Eimeriidae; genus Cyclospora; species Cyclospora cayetanensis. The sequence continues at coordinate 25,429 of NW_020312122.1, read as the reverse complement.
TGCTCTTGAACGTTCCGGCTTAAGGAATTGACCTTGGCCCTGTAGGCGGCCATCCACCCCTCCTGTGTAGGCTCATCATACATTTAAGCCGAGGCATTAACCAGTCCAAAGGGTGTTCGAGTATACTCTGTTGTACAAGTGCCAATGTGGAATGCCGCTTTTTGACTGTTAGATTTGTAGAACAGTCTTTTATGAAGTCAAATGCCGACTAAGCGGTTTTGACCGAAGTGCTCGTGAGTAATTCTTCAATCAAGGGCATTAGTAGCTTCGGTTTCACACGTTTCGGGCAGGGGCTTGATAGTAAAGCTCATGCTTCATATTCCGTCCATTTTATGCACCAACACCGCGCTATGCGCAAGAGCGCTGGCCCTCTTTGGACAAATAATCTGCCCGTCGCTTAATCTCCTCCCCATGGTTCAAGGTCCCTTAGTACCAGGAAACAGCTTGAGACCGACTGCGGGATTTGCTTGGCACGAGGCGTTGGACGACCAGCAGGCGGCCAGCCTGCATGTATATGGCCAGTTTTGACACATCTGCAAAGTCTCCTTGACATTCGCCCAACAAAGCATTCCTTATCACAGATCCAGCTGCACAGCCAGTCAGACGGGCTGCATGCTCAGAACCGTCATCCTTGCTGCTCTGTTGAGGCGTACGCATGAATACTATGCCTCAACTTTGTCGAATTACCGCCTCTGCCCCGCTGCTGCTTACCACAGAGAAAATAATCCCTGCTGACGAAACTAGAAGTTGCTTTGTCCAGGCGGCTCCCGGTGAACCAACCTCCGCAGAGTGCGAGACTGGCAGCCTGCGTGCCTTCATTGGGTTGCGCATGCCATATCTAGGATTACGTCATGGTGCAGTGGTTCAACATACAATACTTGACCCATGCTAATACATAAAATTTAATTCCAATATAGAGTAGCATTCAACTACAGTGCCTTGCCAGGCATTCCGCTCTGCTGCCCGTCAACAAATTCGGGCCTTCTAGACTTCTCCAACCGATTGCACAGGAAGATTGCAGTTCTGCGTGGTCACCTCATTTAGTAGCTACACTTTACATCCACTTGCTTTTAATGCTAGCAGTATTCAAGCGTCTATGTGAACTTGCATCAGTGCAGAATTGACTTACTGTGGATCCCCGATTGCGGTTATCTCCTCTGTAGCTCTGGGGGCTAGTCCCAGTGGAATCAGGTTACTTGACGGAGCAAAGAAGCCGCATCAAAAAAAGGAACAGCTGCACTCACGCAGCCTATGTATTAGCTGAACAAAGACGCAGCAGTTGCACTCATTTGCTCCTGAAACCGCAATTAGTTTTTCCCGTCCGTAGGCCCAAGCAGTCACTCGTTGTATCGCTGAGGTTCTGCCCACCCCACAACCACCTGACACGACCCTTCAAGCAAACTCCAGATACACCACTAAGAAAACGGCTGTGCGTCTACGCTGGGGTTTTCGCAGACCAATGCAGCACGTCTTTCGATACATCGACCTATGGACAGATTCCCCTTCTTCAGTTTTCTGAGGTCTCCCAAGGCTTGCTGGTGAGCGGCTCTCGACAAAAACCGATGGGTCAGGCTGTGTACGAGGGTTGAACTGTTTCAATCCGCGCGAACAAACAACTTTCGCCACATGAATAATGCCACCATAAAAATGCTTCTCCCTCAAAGATAAAATCCCGCAAGGTGCCCTCCTTTCCTTTTCCTGAAGGGTAGAGCGCGTGATACATTTCCAACCGGCTGATGGAATCTTTGAGCAGTTGTCCATCCTTGCCACCGTCCTACTTTTCTCTTCTGGCGTAGCCTGAACGACGCATCCATAAGCACTTTATGGACTGATAAAGCATGCCTCCCTACCAGATGTGCAGCTATTGCGTTCAAATAAGATTACAGGAAGGCCTCTGTCGTCCAAAGGGAGTTGCGCAACCGAATGCTTCCGTCACCACAGGGCTTTCCCCCGCGGACTGCTGCCAAGAATATTCAGCTTATTGAGATAGCAAACACTTTAATCAAAACTAGAGCTCTGTGTAGGGAAATCGACATCCCACTCCCTTCCCAACGAGTGAATGGACGGGAAAGAGCTAATGTAAAGCATATGGTGCTATCAAGTGTAACCGTCCCAGTGAGTCTCTGTAGGGAAACACTTACTTTTCCGACTCAACACACACTGGGTAGGTAATTCTGGAATTTCTTTCCAAAGAATTTTTTCGTGACTGAGCCATTCAGAATTCCCGATGTGAGGTTAGAACACAGCTAGGGTGCCCTGTGCGCTGCACTGTTTAGGTACTCCAGTCATTCACAGTTGGGCGCACAAAGCATCTGAGCCTCACGCAAACAACATTGTGTCTTTGTTTCGAGAGAACATAGTGCAAGGATTTAAGTGGAGTTTGGTCCGATACACGGAAGAGATTCGTTCGAGCTACTTAATGCATCACAAGGTCGACTCTTTAGCATGGGGGAAAAACAGATGTGGCTTTTCAAAACTGGATTTAACAGCACTGGCCTTGAGCAGGACGCCCTGCAGCCTTGGCTCCTTTTCCTTCAGCTGCACTTCCATGTGAGATTATTTCACAGAACATATGGATATGCTTCCACCCTCTCCATCTAGGGATTACCAGAGAATGCAGCTTGATGAATTTACCCTGTGCCCGCCCTTCTGACCGTTGCCGTTTCACTTGGGAGCTCTCCTTGTTGCGCTGACTTACACTCAGAGCTTTAGATGGGCCTCACCAGACGTCACAGAGGCTCTATGATTGCCGATGAATGGAAGCTTTACACTTATAGCAGCTCAGCAGAAAGGAGAGCATTAAGTATGTATTGGTGTCTACTGCGGAAAACACACCGTTCACCCTACTTGCGCCCCCCATTGTGAGTTCTACTGTTCGCCGATGCATTTCCTTCTTATTCACTTAGTCCCAAACCAGCAATCGTTTACAACCAAGAAACAAGCGAAGGACTAGCCAGAAGCCTCCGCGAACGACGGGGGCTTTGAAAGGACCAAACAGCCCCCTGAACCTCATGGCCCCTGCCGTTCGCTCCCTGCTACTTGAAACGCCTAGCTCCGTGGCTTGTAGATCGGCTAGGCAATGCCAGACACTATGTCAAAGCCATCGAAGTCGCCCTGTTTGCAGTGCACTGTCATCTGACACTACCTATGTTATCTCTGTGAAGCATTTTTTGCGTCAAAAATGGTGCTCATGCCAGTTAGCATTCGGGGTTCTCTTGACCCGGAGAGGACCCTTAGTATTGAGGGCGCACCGTTGAGGAGTCGAAAATAGCCGACATCCTCTCAGATAAGTCGTAGGCGTAGTTTGCGATACGACAATAAAGTTCGCAGAACAGGCCCTGATATGTCCTCTTCAATACGACTCTCCTGGTGGGTAGAAGCATAGGCATACATAATCCCATGTCATCCACTTCGTGATTCCCTTATCCAGTAACTTTACTGGAGGCACCGCTAGCAAACTGTGGGCCTCGCTACCTGGCAGCAAGGCACTCGAACTGCGCATTCGGGGGGCCCCTCGATAAGAGCTACAGCACCGGCACTACATGGCCATAGAGACGGACGATGTGAGGTACACAGAGAGGAAACGTGGGTGCAGAGCTACACGAAAAAGAAAGGGCCATTGAACAAAAAGCACCGCCCTTTTCGAACCTCCTGCATGCATCACGAACCAACCATCCCTCACACTGTGCCTCATACTTCCCCGCCATCTCCTTCTTGATGCAAGAATCCAGGTCATCACTTCTATGATCCTGATTCTCCCCCTCATTTTCACATTCCCAGCCAGCACCTCACTTAGGGAGTCTTTCTTGTGCTGCCTGGGCCACAGGAGGAGCGCGGCAATCTGCCAAACCGCTTTCCCCATGCCTCCCTGTTGCGCTGGAGTACAATCACTCAGATCGAGACAGACAAGATTGCCGTGTACAGTGAAAGCAAAAGAAATCTTCCTATTGCTGTTCAGCACGGGCAATACTCTGCGCTGAATCTCCCTGCCCTCTCACATTGTCTTAATCCATCACGTCCTCATCATCGTCCAACCGAAACTTGCCTAAAAATACTAGCTATGATGCAATCAGCAACAACGCAGCGCGAAAGAGAAGCTTAACCTTTGTCAATTGTGAATTCCGGTTGGAGTCAGCCATCATGGTTCTCCTTGTGGTGTACAGATGCTTCGTGGTCAAAGGGCGCTCCCCCGGACCCCTGCTTGAAGTTTCATCCTCAAAGTATTCGCCTCTCATGCCATCCCCCTGCGGTGAAAGGTCATTATTCTCCTCGCCAGCCCTGGTCTCGTAAAACGATTCGACACCCTCCACACCCAAGTCGCCACTGATCATGCCCTTTCCTGAAACTCAGGACACTTCAGCCGCTTCCATCTTAAACGATACAATGAGGGTTCCGAACAAAAGAAGAGCGGAGAAGAGGAGCAGAAATTGACCCGCAAACCGCTGCGAAGTCATCGTTCCTCCTAGGGCCGAGGAGAGAGGCGGGGCCTCGAGGCGCAGGCTGAGGGGGACAGAAGGCAGAGAACAGGGCCTCAGCTATCGAAATGCCTTGAATTTCGACGAGGAGGAGGGAAAAAACATGATAAATCAGACTCGCGGCACTTCGTCCCACGGGGCCAAGCAGTGCCAGCAGCCGCCTCTCTGTACCACTTCAAGAGCAGGATCTACAGGAGGTAAAAAGGGAAAAGAGGAGGAACCTGGGTTGGTGTGGACTGCATCTAGGGCCCCGTTCTCCTTCGGAATGCATGTTCTGGCAGCTTTCAGGGCTTGGAAGGCATGCAGCGGCTCTGTGCGTGCTGTCATCCGACCACCACCCGCTCCCTACCCCAAGAGCGGCGCTACTGCCAGCCGCCCGTGCATGCGTGAGCGATGTCAGGAAGATAGGCAGGAGAAAATGCAGCACAAAAGGTAGAACCATGTTACGTTCTTGTTATAAGTAGGTGACTGCGATGTGTGACGACACATATGGTGGTGCACAGATAATGTCACTGGCAGGGCTGGTTTGCGGCCAGGTGAACAAGCAACCAGCTGCGGAGCCCCCTGAGCAATGCTACACGAGTATTTAGATTTGATTATTTCTTATCCAGCAAACTACCCGCTGAAATAAATAAGGGAATAATACAGGTTTTTTCTTTCTGCTTAGATGCAAGGGCAGTGGGGGCAGCAAATATTGTACATCGGGTTCCTTCGCCCTCCTCTCATAGGTAGCATTAACGTCTTGAAATTGCGTTGCCTTTAAGTTTTTCCCTCTATCTATTCAGTACACAAAATTGGGTGCTTAGATTTCTTTTCTTAATAGCAGTCAAACAGGTTGCTATTACAGGTATGAGCCTTAGCCCTTTGCACATAGTGAGGAGGGCGTAGGTTGCTCTGTCGAAAGAGGACAGAAGCAAAGAGACCTCTGCCCTACGATTATATTATCCCTCTTTTGAGGCAAGTGAGCTTGTGTCTTTGGAAAAGCTGCGAATGCCACACAGAGAGGCCCCTAGAAGGAACGGCAAGCAGATGGAACGTTTGACTCCACCAGCGCTTTTCGCGCTGATACTTTTTCTACTACAGCCATTCGAAGCTGAGGCCCAGAGTCTCTTTGTAGGTGCGTCTAGAGCCGGATGAGCAGCCTTCCCTTGCATGATTGCCATAAACTGCACTCGGATTGCTACTACATATTGCATTGCCAGACGGTGATCGCTCTTACAAACTCATCGTTTGCAGCTTGCCACGTGTAGTGACCCCCAGCGTGCGCTGGTGTACTCACTAGTGAACTGCATTGACATACAAGAGTATGCTAGGGGTACTACCTCTCAAAAAGCTACCTTTACATCTCCGAGGGGCGTACAGGGCAAGCCTTTCATAAAACTCTACAGTATCTCTTAGCTGCTTCCTCTCTTTCCTATTCAGCCCAGGGATAGACTGTATCGATGCTATCCCAGATATCCTGCACCAATCAGCGGATTGTAAGCTTGCTTTGGCCTTTCATGCTCCTCAGGGACCTCCCAAGAAGAGTTCGCTGCCTTCCAAACCAAGGCAGGTAGTGAGGCGATTCACTCAAGAAATTGGGGAGAGCGACAGACAGGAGGTATATCTGGAGGGGCCGCCTCACTAGCAGGGAAAGAAGTGGGATATGCATTCTCCGCAAAAGCGCAGGAGGGAACATCGGCTGACGAAAACACCAACGCCGCAGCTTGGAAATCTGCTCAGCCGACAAGGGAGCAGCACGAGGTGACTGCCGGCGCCCCTGAGGCATCAACGAGCGAGGATGGGGGGCAGAAGGCAGGACTTGAAGCAAGGAAAGAGTATCAAGATAATGTAAAGTCTGAGAATCCCTCAACACTGGAGAGCGGCTTCACAAGTCGAGTTGAGAGAGCTGCAGCCCTGCCTATGCCACAATCCCAGCCCGACGTTCCCCCTTCCGGAGAAGTGGAGGGGAGAGCAGATCCATGTGAACTCGCAGCAGCTGGCTGTTTCGTTTTGCACAAGAGATACGCCGGTGGGGTGCCAGTGAAGGCGGCAACAGCGAAAGAATGCCAATATAAATGTCTTGAGCATCGGGATTGTGCTCGTTTAACCTTTGTTCCATCGACAGCCTACTGCGAGCACGTCTATGTGGAGAAGGGAACACCTCTTTGTGAGGCTGCTGTCTTAGAGGAATTCAGAGGTGCAATCGCTGCGAAGGCGGCCTGTCGAATACCAGGGGAGTTACTTGTTTCGATTCCCTCTGCGGGAGTCCCCAGAAGGGGATATTCCTTGTCCTCGACCCCTTTAAGCGCCATAAGGGACCTAACGAGGAAAAAGCTGGCAGCCAGTAAGGCTGCTGCAGTGACTCAAAAAAGCATTCAGGAGTGTTCTGACAGCTACACTCTGTCTGACATATTCAAGGGCGACGACTTCTGGGAGCCCTCAAAATTCTTTTTCTTCGAATGGGGAGACCCCACCGGAGGTACAGTGGAATACGTGGGCAAGGCAGATGCGCAAAAGTACAATCTGATTAAGACCATGTCCGACGGCCGGATCCAGCTCCTCACAGACACCACCGAGGTCCTTGCCAATGGAAAGGGACGCAAATCCGTCCGTCTTACATCCCAGAAGGCTTGGAGAGATGTGAGTACATGAGCCGCTATGCAGATCCCCCAAAGCTGAAAGGCCTGCTTTCCAACTATCCGACATGTAGTCTAGTATTTTTAGGAAAGCACACGGAGCCCTACGTTGATGGGGAATGGTTTCACGCACGGCTTATTCTGCACCTATTACTTTGCCTGCTGTCTCGTTTCCTTGTTCCTAGCCATCTCTGCCAATGCTGTTCTCTGGCGCCCCTCTCCAGTTGCGACGGGCTGATTTCAAACCCTGACAGCATCCACGCAATCCCAAGAATTTCCAACTAGCTGCGCGTGGCGTGATCTGCGCTAATGCTGTCTGATGCCTGTGCGGCTTTAGGCCCTGTGGGTCCTGGATTTGAATCATATGCCTACTGGGTGCGGGACGTGGCCAGCCTGGTGGACAGTGGGGTGGGATCCCTGGCCAGACACTGGGGAAATTGACATTATAGAAGGTGCCAACCTGCAAGAGCATGCGCATGCTGCTGTGCATACAAAGAAAGGCTGCGTCATGCCCTCCAGCACAGATGAGTTCAACGGTAGATGGACTGAGACCGTCCATGGCCAAGCCATAGATTGCTGGGACCTGGCGACGTCTGACAACGTTGGCTGCTCTATCGAGTCGTATGAGGATGCTTACGGAGCTCCCCTGAACCGTAAAGGAGGGGGCCTCTATGTGATGCAGCTGCACCACTCAAAGTATATTCGTATATGGTTCTTCACGCGGCAGGAGGCACCCTTGGATCTGACTAGTGGGACTCCCACCCCGGATTTTTGGAATCAGAAGCCCCTAGCCTATTTCACCCTAGGGAGCAACTGCAAGGGAGATCAATACTTTGGGGAGCAGCGTATCGTCATCAACACTACATTCTGCGGCGGGTATGCAGGATACACCTTCAGCGAAGCCCAGGGATGCCCTGGCAACGGTCTAACGGACTGCGAAAAATATGTTAGGGAAAACCCCTCTGCCTTTAGGGAAGCTTACTGGGATATTAAGTCCATCAAGGTCTATCAAAGGAGTGGACAACACTGTCAGACGATTGTAACCACCACTACCACAACAGGGACACTTGGTATGTCCATGGCAGCCGTTGCTCAAGGAACATACTGAGCCGATGGCCTAACTTCAAGTGCACATTCATCGCGCGAAGACACCGGCGCACACACACACACGCACATACATGGACACATGGACGCACACACACGCACACACATGGATACACGGACACACACTCCCCTTCACACTATCTTGCTCGTTTACAACAAGAGACAGTTATGCACATTGCTGCGCGAATTGAACACATGCAGCGACCTCAACCGAGTGGACCGGCTCGGCGGAAGGTACCAGTAGTAGCAGCGGCTCTGCCAATGAGGAAGACAGCGAGGAGGGCGGTGGAGGCGCCAGCATCACGACGACATCGACGTACTCTACCACAACGAGGAGATGGTGGCCCTGGCCAAGCGCCGCTGCACACTCAACTCTAGCCAGCCTCGTGCTGATTATCCCAGCCGCGACTGCCATGTATGGCTTTCCGTAACCCCCTACTTCCATTCTCAACAAGCTTCTTCCGCAGTTCTACCCTACAACTCGGCACTAGCTGCACTTTGTGCTGCAGCCGAATTCCAGGAAGGTCATGAGTGATAGCCACGGAGTGCACCTGTCACGGGTTCCCAAGAATTGCTATCTAGGAATACAGCATCGAGTGTAATTCTGCTGCGAATGCTGCAGCTCTACCGGCTGCAGCATTCGCAGCTTATTAACAAGTATCTTTGTGGCAAGACATGTACAGGTTTTGTGACCCGAAGTGTTCAGGTCAGGGGGCAGCTTGCATTTGGCGCATTTCCCCGCCTCCCACGGGCGATGTATCTTTGCCTGATGGTGGCATGCTGACATACTAAGACCACCGAAACTTGCAATTTCCCAGGTATTAGCAAACTGCGGATTAGATAGCCAGACTCTTCTTGCCCCACCGCTACGCAGCAGGGCCCTCATTTAGAGGCCCTAAGGCACTACTCCCTCACTCAAAAAGCAGCTTGACTCAGGAAACAGTGAGCTCGAGGTAGCGCGCACATTGTCCTTTGACGTTACTGCTGTCTGAAAGCAGCAGAATTAGCCATTGCACCCTCACTCTACCACCAAACCTGTACTTATTGGCATACACGGATCGCGACCCTCAGCAAGGCGTGTCCAGGGGCCCGCCGCTGCGCACACACTTCGCCCATGTTAGTAGAGGCCATATGCGTTTCAGTCAGACCTGCATGAGCCAAAAAGGCGCATGATGGTTGGAGGCTACCCCCCAGGCTGAACTGCTTATACAGTGTACACGTGCGGCCCTGTGCAGCAGCACCGTGGAGCCTAGAGGATGCGAACAGTGGTGCGCCAGACATTGCACCACTTCATGCTTTTCCAGCTCGCTTTCACTACCTCGCCCATTCGCCACAAAATTCTACCGTCGTTTGCATTCTCTTTTGCTTGGCAGGCACCAGCACGAAGTGTTCGAGATGGCATCCCGAAGTGCTAGTTATTTTAGGGGTTTCATGCCACGCTGTCTTCTGTAGGCAGCTGGTGCGCTGAAAACTACGGAACTGGTCCCGTTAATGCTAGATTAGTATCCTCCCAGAGATAGGACGCCTTTACTTGCACCTTAAGAAGGTTTACTCGGTAATGGAGTTGAGCGAGAAACGAGAGATCTCGTAGGCTGCCAGGAACCCCTATAAGAGATGCGAGAAACGGTTTTGAGTGTACTGTAAAGCAACGACCACAGTGCGCTTGCGAAACTCCTGCCGAGTTAGCGGCTTCCCGCAGTAGTGGATTTGCAGAAAACGGGGATTAGTAAGTGCAGGACAGAACACTTTACAGGAGAATGAGACCGATTACTAAATCATGAAGATCCAACTAACGCCTCAGTGCTTACTGCCCTTTGGCAGGTTCCTATTTTGTTCCGTATGCTTATGCTACTCACTGATGACAAGCTTTGACAACAGAAGTAGGCGGCAGTTTGCTTCCCTTCCAGTTGGGTTGTTATTCAAAGACCGACTCGGGCCCCCGTGAACTGCACCCGCGAGAAACAGACGCATCGGCATGTAACCCTTTGTAAACCATGACTGCCGTAAAAATCCAGGCAATCGACTAAAATACATGCACGAAAATGCCAGGAGATCTGGCACATAAAGCAGAAGGAACCCTGCAGCGGCCAGGCTACGCCTACCAACCTCTCCCTGGAATTCCCTCTGCCAGACAGGAAACCTCAAAGCAAGACCAACCCACTCCACTCTCGACAAAACTGCGCAGCAGCTCCTGACCCATATTGCTGGAGCTGTTGACCCCGCAGGCTGAAGCGGGCAAGGGACGGGGTAGATGCGCCAGTGCCTGCTGCTGCACGCACCACCCTCTCACCTTATCCTCGTTGGGAGCACTTATTCTTGTCGCTCGTAGCCTCAGTCTGCAAGTCAGAGATCCCAGTAGCCCGGAGGGGTGGAGGGTGGCGGCGCCAATTGCCGGTGTCTCGAGGTAATGCGTTGCTGTTGTGGCTCGGAGATAGTCGGAGCTCTTAGTCTCTCGACACGCAGCTCGTCGTCGGATTCAGGTGCCTTAGCAGCATGTATTCCCTTATCTCTATAGTGAGAGCAACCTTTAGGAGCCCCAGGACACCCCCTGATTTTCCCCATCATATCAAAAAAACTTGTACATTCCTGGCATCCAAAGGCCGGAAGCTGCTGTCGCACTGACTTTGGAACTGCAGCACGAACTCGTGGCAGCTGCTGCTGCATGCGCTCTAGTTGCTGTTGAGCCGCTTGCCCGGAGCAGCGCACAGAAACCACAGCTCCTGAGCGACTGCTATTCCCTTCCGATGCAGGAGCCCCACAGTGCCCCTTTGGGCTACAAGGGGCTCCATCGACGGCTTGAACATTGGAACTACGAGCGCCTTCGCTGATTCCAGAGGCCCCTCGCCTTTCAGATACGCCTGCCTCTTGGCTCAGCTTTTCCTTCGCCTTTATTTCATCCCTATTTGCTGTAGCAGTGGACTCCCATGTCACCGGGGCCCTCGAGGCCCCAGGAGAACAGGGCCCGCCTGAGGCCCTCGCACTGCCTTCAGACCGGTTCAAACGGCAGCTGTGGTCGTGCCCAAGCTGTAAGGACACAGTAGTCCTGCTGCTGCTGTTGCCAACAAGGGTCTGGGAGCCTTCGGAGGGCTGATTGCTGGGACAGCTGCTGTCCCTGGTGCAAGTCTGCAACTGCTCCTGCCCACGTCCAAATGCACCGGAGGATAACAGTTTCGGCCCGGCACCAGGATGGGTAGTGCCGTCCTGGCGCTCTTTAGTACTTTTTTCAGCCTTCACAGTTCGTTGTCTCTTCTGCAGACCCTCTCCGGTTGGCAGAGGCCCAGGAGTGCCGTCAGCCGTGCCGCGGCAGGGGGCTTCACCAGTCCTACCCTCGCTGCTGCCACTCCGCAATTCAGCGTCTGGGTTACTCCGATTGCTGCCGTTACCATTGCTGCTGTCACTGCTTATACTGTTGCTGCTGCTACTTGCTGGGCCCCCGCCCGTCCGGGTTGTCTCCCGGGAGTCTTCTCTGTCGGAAGCCGAGAAGGCACTGCTCCACTGGTCTTGGGAGGCACTCGTCTGGGTAAGTTTGAGGCCCTGCAAGGAGCAAACAGGGATAGTGAGCTTTGTGCACCTGCTGTCGTCTGTGTTTTCGCAGTTGGGCTGTACGCACACTGCGAACGGCTCAAAGGCAAAAACCTTCATGGATGTTCCCTTGCGGAGCCTGCCCGACTTAATGTTGCACCTGGCAGCTGCTGAACGCTCTAGAAGGCATAGGACGCGCATTCCCTGTCTTATCGAAGCTGCTTTCAAAGATTGCTCGGGCTCCAAGGCTTCCGCTACCAGTAGCAATAGATCTGATGCCAGGAGAGTTACTGCCTCATCCAGCAATTCAAGCGACAATGATTTTGCAGCTGAAAGCGAAGCCACCGGTGCTGCAGTGGCTGCGAACGAGGAGAATGTCTCCAGCCAGGCCTCTTGGCGCAGAGATGCACCCTCAATAAAGTCTTTGAATCGCTCTGCATCGCGCAAAGCCGCGGCACTAAGGGATCCACGCTCTGAACTCAGTAGGTGCACCCGCAGGCCTTGCCCCTCGCAGCTGCTGAGTTCATTTGACTCGCTATCGCGCCTATATCGGCCACGAAGACGCTCATAAGCAACTGCTGGTACCGAGGACCTGTTGCCACCCGCATCGCGGTGGGAGGGCTCACTTTGCAGCGAGTTCGCAGGTCCTAGAGAGGCAATGGGGAGTCCATCAATGCGGTCGCACCAGTGAACAAGCTTTGAAATCCAGAGACTCGGAGAGTCAGACAAAAAATAACTTGCCTCCCAACCTGTTTCGTCTGCTGTTACTGCCTCCTCTGCGCTGCTGCACAGCAGCTCACCACTATCACCTTGCAGCCGAGCTAAGCAGGCCTCCAGCATTGTCCACTGGGGGCCCTCCCCAGGACCTTCTTTGCGGATATACCCCACCAACGAGGCCAAAAGAGCGCTATGCCGCCGTAGTTGCGACTTCAGTCTGCAAACTTTCCCCTGTAGTGCCCGATGTTGGGCTCTCCAGTGGTAACATAGACGCTTGAGTTCCTCTGCCTGCACCTTGTGAGCTGCAAGGAGAGAAGCGACCACCCGCCGCAAGTCCTGATGCATGCACGGCTCCGGCTCGTTGATACCAGTATTGCTCCAGTTGTACTGGATCTTTGGCCTCCGGGAGCCTTCAAGATGGGAAGACTCGATCCCGCACGTTGTAGAGTGGCAGAGGTTCCCTCCCAGCTGCGCAGCGGCATACGGGGACTTAAGGAAATGAACAGGGGCAGCCCTCTCGGAAATGTCCTTTTGCTGCAGGAACGTGCCAGAACTGGCCTCCGACGCCTGCTCCCCGCTATAAGATGGTCTCCTCCTGGGTGCGGGGTCCTCCACACCGTGCACCGCGGAGGTTTCTGGGGTAGAGACGCGGTACGCATCTTCGGAGCGGTTGGTAGTGGTGCTGCTATTGCACTCACTTAGTGTTACAGCAGCTGCGGCCATCTTCTCATGGAAAACACCTTGCGGCTGAGCTGTGGAAGTCTCAAGAGTTTCCGAGGGGCCGGTGTGTGCAAAAGGGCAGCTCGGGTTCCGGCACAGAAGTCCTGGAAGGATTGGCCAGCAGTTTGCTCCCGAAAAGGGGTAGAGCTCTGGACAAAGGATCGTGGAACGCGATATGATAAGTGAATATCGAGGTGGTTTGGTCGCGCTCGTAATAACAATTGGCTCGAATAGAGCCCCATCCGTGCATTGTGCATCCTCAGGAGCACTCCATGTTTAGCTGTGAAAGTGGGCTGCTCCAGCCCCAATACAAAAGCATGCAGCTACTTGCGCGGCACTGAAGAAATGCGGCCGGGGAAAAGCAGCGCATAGCAGTGTTTAAGACACACACGCACGGAAAGAAGGGGAGGGAGGGACATACACACGACGACGGGGAAGAGTCTCAACAAGTGTCTGAAATTATTACCTTGCATCTGAGAGAAGACACTTATAAAGTGGCAAGTATACTCTGTACTCGCAAAAAAGAAGTGCGGGAAACACGAGATGGAAGCCAAGCACCGCCCACGGCTTCTGTTGCTCAGCAGCATACGAAAAAAATGCCCCCGCTTGCTTAGAACCAGCGGAAATACATTCGAGCTTTAAATATACAACTCAAGTACCAAACTTTGTCACCCTCTGGATATATCATAGAAATAGACATCAAGATGCATATGACTGCGAAGACGGAACCCAGCAGCTGACTGACGGGCCCATCTAAGCCGTTAGAGCTGAAATCAGCTGGAAACCCCAGAACCGAGAAAACACTTGCGTTCCAATTATATATCATTATTTTACTATCATAGAGCTTTTAAAAAAGCCCCTAAGAGGAAAAAATCCCGGCGTAATAGCCAAACGCTTTCCCTCAGCGACAGCTTGCTGAGTGTCTGTCGCCAGCCCCAGGCGGCTGCCACGAGACCGAAGAAACGAAGCAGTGCTCACATATATTCTCAGGTCCTCCGTGATTTTTTTGGCGAAAGAAGATGCTCTTAGCTCTCAACTTCTTGAGCGTCTCAGAGAACAAAAACAACTAAAACGATACACTAGCTGACGCGACTCGATTTGATTGGTTTTACTGGCATGGTGATGGCATCCCAATAGGAATCGTATTTGTACACTGTAATGGCAGGCACCAGATGGAAGCAACTAGTGGCCTAAGTAAACCTCAGCCGCCTGCATGTAATCGCCAAATTACCTTACCCACCCCAAGGGTAGCGGTGTAGCGGGCTGTGTAGCGCTCCATCCAAGGCCAACTTAATAAGGCACTCCATACAGCGTCAATGGAAAGAGTTTAAGTGTTTCTCAGGAAGCCTTCCGCTTTCTTACACACTCCCATTAGAGCCTCCATGATTTGCTGGCCGGCAGGAGCGAACGAACCAAAGACTTGTGTGGCGGAAACGGATAGCGCGCTGGCAGTTCTAGTCCAAAGGTTTTATAAGGAATACGTAAAGCTAGAGAGCACGTAACTGTACCCTCGAATCACTCTGAACATTCACAGCCAGATTCACATTGCATCTAGCGCACATGCACACAACACTGCGTCTTTTTTTGTTGAGCTAACACTTCTCTGCAAGAATCAGTACATACGAACACGTAAATCAATTAATCCCTTCTTTACCGATTTTTGATTAAATGCAACTAGCGTGGCCAAAAGCCCCTCTCCCCAGTGTAGCCTGCTACAAGTTGTATTTGTCTAGGAATTAATGGGGAACCGACAAATGGCGTATTCGGCATTTTCTCGATGCAGGAAGATGCAATGATTTTTCCTGTTGCCCACTCTAGCTATCCCTATACCATACATTGGGAGCGCTAACGAGCACTGACAGGGGGAGACGGCAGATCTGTTGTAAAACATTCCAGAATTTTAGTTAGGTTTGGATAGAGTCCGGAGTAATGTCTCCGTACAGCGTTTGTGGGTAAAGCGTTACAGTTGGTAGCATCACATAGTTTTAAGCAGCTGGACCCCCCCTCATGCACAAGTTATGAGTGCTTGACAAAGTCGATCCACACGCGCCCTAGCTGTCCCCCCTTTCCCATCACTGCACAATGGAGGAAGAGGGCAAGAAAACAGAAGAATGCTTTGAAAAAACCTCAAGTAACTTCCTATTATGTGATACTTGTATTGAGTCTGAAATCATGTGTCTTATTATTAGTCTGGATGGAACCTTACATTATGGTAGCACCGCATGGCTCAAGCGGCAGCTCCCCGTAAATTCAATTGCCTGGCCCGTTAGGGCGGGAGAGGCCGGGCTGCAAGCTTGTGTGGATGCAATAGCTTCGCATCTGGTAGGAACGCATGCCCTCTCAGCTCATCAAATGCCTATCAGAGCGTCGAAGAGGTTTTGTTGAGAAAAAAAGTAGGGTGGCAGCAAGGATGGACGTGCGCGCAAAGATGTAATTAGCTTGTTGGAGCTGTATCGCGCTCAGTGCCCTCCAGATGAAGAATACGAGAGCCCTTCGCGGCACGTTGATTGGAGGGATAAGCACTCTACTGATGATCCTACTGATTAAAAGCAAGTTTTTTGTCTGCGGGGATTACTACCCTTCACGCTTTCATAAGCTCTTTGGCCCATGCGTTTATGCCGAGACAGACATTTGCTCAACAGGAAGCTTTGGGAGACCTGAGAAGGCTGGAGCAAGGGAAACTCAGCCCCACAACAACGTATCTGCTTCTATCGTGAGCCATTCATATACATAGCCCGGAGGTTAATGCACACACAAAAATCCGACGAACTTGAACGATGGGACTACGCCCAGCAGAAGCATGCTGCTGGCGAACAAAGATGACGCACCAGGGAAAGGGACGTCCCCCTAACAGGCTGTGGCGCAGTGAAAGCGGCTACGGACGACATATCCGCAGCTGGGAGTCCACCGCAAGCTAATTTCGCACTGATGCAAGCTCACAATAGTGGACGTGAATTGCTAGTGTTACTTAGCTCAGATGTGAAGCCGTCATCTGAGGAGATGGCGTATAAGTTCAAATCTGCATCTGTTCACGTAAGCGCAGTCCCTAACACTTAGGACCGCTGAGGGATGGCAGAATGGAAGGAATGGTAAGTTTCCTGCAGTTGGGTTCTAGTTCCAATCGGAATGGGGTCCTGTTAGCACGGTTCGTAGCTTCTGCGTTGGACTCGTGGGCCGCGACGCGAGCCTCGGTATGCCATGTAAGACCCAATGGAAGGCGCATATGCGGCTATTGCTGCGCGCTGTAGAGATTAGTACACCGGAAGGTGCTTAGAAAAAGCAACTCCTGGTCTCTTCAACAACGCTTGTATCATCTATGGAGAGCAGGATAGAGGCGGTACCTGAACAAAGAATGGCAAAATCTTCGTGCGTGCAGCTCTGCGGAGCAGCGAGGAAAGACGTTTCTGTGTATGCGTGCCATCAAATGTCTGTTCTTCACAGGACATGCTGTTGAACGTTTGGCTGATGAACAGCAGGCTTAGGCAGAAAATCAAGGGCAGGTTGCGGAGGTGCTAAATAATGACGAGCAACCATTAGGCTGACCATCTGCTGGTCGCCCAGCGCACACCATTACGCTATTCCCCGAGGCACCCCCAGCCTAGATTCCACGATCTGGGAAGACAAAATATTATGAAGGGAAAATTGAGTGGGGTATGCTTGGTTGGAAAGGGAAACGCGGAGACATTGATTAGCTCCCTTGGGCACAGCCCGGCTGTGGTACCGAACAAGGAAAGAGTGTAGCGCATGGGCGTTCACCTCAAGCCCCTGCTCAAAATTACCGTAAATAAGAAGCTATTATCGCCTTGGATTGGAGAAGCACATGCCAAACTACGCGCACCAACAGTCTCTTCGAAATGTGACTTCACAGCCCCTGCTTTGAAAAACCCCATTAAGCCTTATCACAGGGATGAAACGGCGCTCTACATAGCTTCTCAAAATAGAGTATGCCTGCATGCCGGTTGCAGAATGTCTCATCTGAGTCTTAACGGCATAATGCTGCGAATGCTAATGAGATTCTCCAAGAGAGGTGGATGGCTGTCTGCAGGGGACGACGCCTTTTCTTAAGCCGAGATATTCAAGAGAAGTTACAGCACCTACGCCACGCGCTTCAGCTGTTGCGGGAAAGGAGTGCATGCGAATGCAAGCAAGCGTTCTTTTCCATGAGAACAGGTGTCTTCCTTTAATAGTTTGTTTTGTTTATATGAATCGATTCGGATCCGGCAATCCTGAAGCAGCTAAACATGGCCCTTCGCATGGCGCACTCGCAAGGGCTTTGCTACATTCTCTGGAGTTGCCTCTTATTATGGAGATACCATTCGTGGATTTGCTTGGAACGCTGCCCCACTAACCTATCATCCTAAGAAAAAGGCACCGTGCGATCAGGCTAGTAGCGGCGGATGCCGCATCAAGGAGGCTGGCCAGACCCCTTAGAGACCCTCTGGTGCTCGCGCTGCCTGAGTATCGTCTCCCTAACAGCCGACCTAGTGAGGTAGCGGTGGATGTTATTCCCTCCTAACAGGGTGTGACCATCTTGAATAATCAAAACGTTGATTAAATTTTGATCGCTTCACCGACACCGAGCAGAGATATCAAGTGAAGGAGAATACTTTCATGGGGTGAGATGGGGCGTGGAAAATGGCCGCACTTCATACTGTCCGAGTCAACCAATAGGCATTAATGCAACTTATGAAGAGCTTACAGAGCTTGATAGTCCATGAGCTGGTGGGCTGCCTGGGCGCCCCCTGCAGCACGGCTTTCCAGTAAAGTTGTTAAGGGCATTACCAACCTTTTCCCGATGCGCTCTCACAGCACCACAGTAACTCACTGATGTGCAGCGCAACAGCTACTTTATATGGGTATTCAAGGCGTCGGCCACGTTGAGCAGGTCTAAAGTTTTTGACACCCCTGCATCCGAGAAGGGGTGAAGTACGACGTTGAGGATGGTCTGCTGTGCTTCAGTTTGAAGCGGGGACTTCGTCGCCTGTACACTCTGGCTCCAGTCCGCAATAGTGTTTCGTGAAAAGCACATGACCATGCCTACTGAGGTCATAATGATGCACTTTACAATGGAAAAGCTCTAGCAACCCATTTGGTGGCCAGAAATGGGTCCCGCTGCAGAGGATTGTGCACTGTCATGCTCAGATTGTCAGCACCTGAGGCCATGAGCTCTAATAAGCGCAGCCTTTTGCGAAGCCTTTCGCATCCTGAAAGGCGTTGCACATATCTGGGTATGGAAGCGTTTGCTAGGCAGCCTGAGGTCATCGGTCAGGCTACTATCAATGCCATTCTCCACAGAGCCAGCAAATATGCCATTTCGTCCTTTGATCCAGCAATATCGAGGCTCAGGAAGGCGCTCAATCGCTATTAAGCTGCATCTGGAAGCTTTGTGGATTTTTGAGGACTAGCGTTTCTGAAAGGGACCCAAAGGCATTCAGTGCGTTCTGGCGCGTCTTCACGACCGGCCTACACATTGGCCATTACATGGTCACTGCGAGCCTCCATGAGGCAGACGGACAGAAAGAGTGCACCAACCGCACTCAAACGCGTTATTTGCTACTCACTACTCACAAAATTCTAGCTCTTTGGCTTGCTTCTCTACCATGTGCTAAGTAGGCTTGTGATACAACAGCACTGCCTACCCTGTGCTCCTTCGAATCCCAGGTCTGCTCTGGAAAATTTCCTCTTTATCCTGGCTTGGACCGGACGATGCAGGGTCAGCAAGCGCTCTTGACAGCGGAGGGATTCGAGAGCAGCTGGGTGGTGTACGCAAATGAATGCACAAAGCTTCAGAGAGATAAGCATGGAATTATGGCTATCGTTGGCAAGGTGTGAGTGGTGAGCCGGGATATTTGGTGAAGGCCGATCGGCGTGCTTAACCAGGCACACCAGAAGGTGACCAGATAAAGATGTTTGCCACCAAAGGGCTAGGAGCATCCGTAGCTTGCTCGCAAATCGGTGCTCTTTTTGACTATCAATTACCTAAAAGGTTGGATGTCCCACAAGCCTACAAGTGTTGGCTTCGTAAGAAGCTTGGAAATTTTCGACGAGTTGCGGAGTGAAGCGCAGGAACGCGACTTGTGTGGAGGCGGAGGGTTCACAGGGAGCCATAAGGATACTGGACCTACTTGATTTTAGAACTTGTAATCGCAGCGAGTAGAGGGGAGTCTCTAGAGAAAAATGTGCAGGACGACAGCAACCGCAGTGATTGAAGGAGGGATTCTTTCGGACTTCGTTGCCAGCGGGAGAGTTCGCGACTGTGCTTGGTTCACAAGGCTAAACGCCACAGGATAATTTTCGCGATTCTTGGTATTTGCTTTTTCCTGAGCGCATGCATAGTTCCGGAAACCCCCTACACCCAATGTATGCAGCGTGGTCAACGCCAAAGCCCCAAAATAGGCACATGAAAAAATGAAGGAACGATATATCTGAGAGCGCCCCAGGACAAATTGAACTGTTATTCGTTTTTGCCTTTTAGTATGCATGCAGAAGTTACTCTGTGATGTGCGGAGGCGCTGCTGCACCAGTGTGTGCTTTGATTTCTCCTATGCATTCTAATTTTCTTTGTTTCGTTTTCTCGTCGCTAGCGATTCACACATTCGAGTGCTCTACTGTCAAGAAGCCCTCACGCCTCCGCGGTCGTGTTGGTACGATCCCCATCCATTTAGGATAGCGTGTGCCTTTACTCCAATAAGCTTCACTTTAGCGATTGATGCACTCTGCACCTCTCCGACGCGCACTGTATTTTGTGCTTTCGGCTGCTTGGAGAGTGTCAATAGGGCAGAAACTCTTTTGCTTTCTCGCAGGATTTCGGTCTTGGTGGGTGTGTAAAGAGCACAGGGGCGTATGTGCTGAAATGAGGGGAGAAAGTGCAGCAGTCCACCCTAAAACTAAACACCTTCTAGTACACTGTTATAGTTTAGCGTTGAAATAGTAAGCAACTGGCCAATTGGTTTGTGTTCTAATTCGTTGCACGATACTGCTAGCTCTATATAAGCATACACAATGGTGTGAGCATATGCGGTAGATGCTGCGTTAAGCTAGATGCAAACACTTGGAGTGCCGAGAGAGGGCAGTTACGCGCAGGCCAGCGATTGTTCTCCCTTCATGCAGAAAACTCTGAGGGACGTTATCAGCTTAAGATGGAAGTTTTTTCGAAGAAGACTTGATGGCTTTGTATTTGGCTTTTTCCAAGTCTGGAACAAATAACATCTTGCTGCATCGACAGCCAGCGTAGGGGCTGGGAACCTCTGCTTCAAACCATCCGGTTGTACCAATTTCACTGATCCACCTACTGCCTCCGTGAAGCGCCCCTTAGCGCCAGACTCAAATCCTTCTTTGTAAAAGCAGTTGGGTGCTTTTCTAGAGAAGTCTGGTGTTCTCTTGCTCATACCCCTCAGGTTTCCAACAGGAGCGGGTAGAGACAGCTGGAGTGCGTTCTCCTGTACGCTATAAGCATTTCGAGCATTCACAACTAGTTTTACCTAGCATCAAGTGCACAGACACACACAAAGAATAATTTGTGCTGCGAACAGTCCAAGCAATAAGCGTCGATTCTTCACCAATTTTAAATAACATATATGCAGCGTAGTATAAAGTGTATACGTGCAGCGCAACCCGCTACAAAGGCAGTGCTCTCTTAGATGAATTCTCCCATCCCCATTCCATCCCACAGGCTTCTTGCCTGGAAGGGGGAGCGACTGCCGGGGTGCAAGGAACTTCACCCTAGGGTTACATCCGGCATTCGCATATACCATGCATACAATCGAATGACGCACATCCATACAGCATTCACTCTTAATGTATGAATCTAATCCTTCTCTCAGTTAGCCATACAGTCAATAAATACTAAAGTATAAACTGAATGCAAAGCATAGCTGTGATGGCCTTTGTATAGCGTTCCCTAGTAAGGTGTATTTTACAGGTTTTGCGTGTAACCTCATTTCTTTCCATTACAGTCCCTTTGAAGCCAATAACTTCTCCAGATTGATTTCACTCCTTCTCTTAGAGGCCAATTCTAGGCCGACAACTTTGCGCTATGTGCACGTTTCGCAGAGGACGCCTAGTAGATTCGGAGTCCTCTATCAGGTCCCACCTGTCTCCTTGGCGGACACTCTATATCTTCCTGTTCTACTATGATTTGCATTGGGCATAGGAAAACTGTGTCCTGTGCCCTTAGTTTAAATATTGTTTCCCACGCTCTTTCCTAGGGACGGAACCTGCATCCTGTCCTGCGGGGCCGCTGTCGCTGCATCCATTGCTTACGACAGAGTTCCCCCCAATTTAAGCCATCACCGGTTCCTCTTCCGTTCCTTGGTTAGATTAGTTGGTCTTTTCCCTCCTATGCATATAACTAGAAGAAGTACGGAGGCAGCGTAGGAAGAGTCTTGTAGGACTCGTGCTGCGGATTGACTCGCTTTCCCCTGCAGAGGGGTGGGAGGAGTTTCGCTTGCTGCGGCAGCATAAGCCCTCGCTCCACGCGGTTTATGGGATATCGAACCCGCGTTCCTCTACCTTGTAGCCTTGATTCGGCTGTAGTTCCTCAAAGAAGGTCAGGCAATGGCAAGAGGCGAGGGGGGCAGCCCCCGCCGTGCAGTGGCTCCTGCCGTACTTTTAGTGCTTTGCTCATGTATCCACAATGTGTCATCCGATGTCGGCATAGAGGGTATGAAGGCAATCGTGGGAGACTCCGCTAGGGCCTCCCCGGAGATGTCAATGCCGGCCCCCTCTACTAGTCTGGCCTTCGTGGAGCAGCTGGCCTCTGTAATTTCCTCTGTGGCACCCACTGTAGGCCAGTTTCTGTTCTCTTCAGGGGATGGATCATCAGGTTCTTCCGACTTTTCCGGGGGTGGAGGCACCTTAGCTACGCTTTCTGACTTTGGACGCAAGGCTGCGGGAGCATTCTCCACCACCCTAGCCTCAAACAATGGCAGAGAGGCTGTTTGGGTTCCTCTACATGAGCATCTTGGTCTGCTTAGGGACTTCCTAGGTCTTTCAGGTGATGATAAGCGCGGGGTACGCAACGCCGCTTATCTCCTCTTGGCGTCTCAGCTGCCTCTGCTCCAATTTGCAGTGGAGAGGGATGCATGCAAGGATCCAGAGGACGATAGGAAGGCCCTGAATGTCGTTACCAACTATCCACCCACCAAAAAGTAAGGCTTTATATCGCCTCCGCCTTTCCTTCTACTTCTGTGCCGCAGTTAGAGTCAAGTTAGCTCCCATTTGTGTGCGAAGAGGGTTGTTTGTACACGGGTAGCGCCATCATCTCCTGAGCCCAGACTCTCGCTCTCAGCCCCTGCTCGGGTTTGCTAGCTGCTACAGCATGCTCTCGTACTGTGCATCCGCGTCTCTGTGGCCCTCATTGTGTGTTGTTCAGGATGCTGGAGGCCTATATGGAGCAAAGGCCTGACAAGAATTTGCAGGGTGCACCTGCGGACTTAGTGGAGCTGTATTCAGATTTTCGTGAGCATCTCAAGGCATTGCGGGGAGCGGGCGGGGGCCAGGTGCTCCCCGTCTCGATTGTGGGGGGATTGGACTCGTTAAGCAGAAATACAGCGGAACTGGTGAATGGTTATCTAGCCACCGTTGCACGCTACTTAACATATGGTGACCGCTTTCAAAAGAATAAGAGGGGCTTGTTGTTCTTCACTAGGCACGTGCTCCCTCGGGTCCTTCAGCTCTTTGCGTTACAGCTAGATGCATGCCGCTACGTCTGGAATTTCTTGGAAGAAGTTTTCCCCGGTGGCATGTATGCACCTGTATCCACTTCTCTCTCTGAGTTGCCGAGCTATCCTGCACGACCTCTTGTGTTTGATGAGGAAGACGGGGGGACCCTTAGATTAATGGCACAGAACTTGGGCTTCAGTCCTCCTCAGGCGCCGTATGCGCACGCAAGAGCCCTCGTGCGGCGGATACTGGCTCGAGTTCAGCTGCAGCTGAGCTCTCTTTATGCACTCTCCAGAGGCTGCCTAGCGGGGACATCTCTCTCCTTTCAAAGGGAATATGCTGAAGCACAAAACCGGATTGAATTGGGAGAGGTTCCTGCTAGCGCTTTTCTCATACTTAAAGAAAAAAGTGAGCAGCCAAAAGCGATTCAAGCCGCTGATCAGACGCCAGAAGCCACAGCAGAGAAGAAGGAAAAGGCCAATCCCAGACTCCGAGCACTCAAAAGGAATGCCCCTAGATCAGATCCCAAGGTTGAAGAAAAAAACGCCAGTCAATCTGCCGCCAATGAGGTTTCTTCGGGAATCGGGGCCCCTGTAGTCCCTGCTGAATCGGGAGGAGGAGTGTCGGAAGGGCAGCATCTGCAGGTGGAGCAGCAGCAGGCAGTGAGACAAGAGCATCAACCAAACCAAAGAATGTGAGGGCAGTGGATGCGGATATGGCGCTGACCGCCGAAATCTTAACGCAAGAATGACTGAAGCAATCGCATACAGCAGAGAAGCCACCTCAGGACATCACGTAGTACACAGGTAAGGGCTTTTCTGTAATCCTCTCCTCTCATTGCAGAAGTAGAAACCGAAGCAGTAAGAGCTGAAGGCCGTTCTGTAGGAGACGTAGAGCGGACTGGTTGCTTCTTGAGGGAAGGCGAGCATCTTTCCGACGTTCACGCTCTAGCTGGTTACCCTGCCCCTACCGCTGACTGAGGCGTCAGACGGAGAATTGAAGTGGGGGAGGGGATACTGGGCACGATCAAGATGAAGACGCGAAGGACGAGGTGTGAAGAAAAGCTTGTGCGTGTTGCTCGTGGGGGCTGCTCAGCCGACTCGGGCTGCGGATGCGACGGAAGCAGAGTTTAGCAACGAATAGAAGCCCACATTGAGCATCGATTTTTTTTACGCTTGAGGTGCACAGGTCAAGGGTGCGGCCTCGTCCGAAGTTTGTGTACACTCTGATATTTGGAGCAGGCTCTAGCACAGCTAACCGGACCTTTGGCTGCTGCGCCGGAATAGCACAGGAAGAGCTCTGCACAAAAGTGTAAAGACCGACAGCTGCCTTAACGCTGTAGTAGCTAGTTGCCCTGCCGGCTGAGGTAGCTCCTCACGTAGCGGGGCAGTCGGAAAGCTAGGTAGCCAGGAAATTCTTTTTGTGACACTGATACACCCGAATATTCTGCTCATCAGGCAAGACTAAGTAAGCTGTCTGTACGGGAGTTTGCCGTGTCCGTGGGCCCATGCTGTGGGCCAAGCTATTCGGAGGCACTTTCTACTACACTAGTGATATTTAAATAAGAAGTGGTCAAGGATAGACCATTTGGTTCGATAGTCCGCATCTTTTGTATACTCCAGAGAAACGAGAATTCGATGCAATAGAAGGTGTTTCAGTCTGCGCTAGATGCTAGTTGTAGGTAGCTGTGAATGCTCGGCAGGGTGGGTCCACGCGCGCCCTAGCTGTCCCTATTCCCGCATCTCGCTACTCTGGGGGGAAGAGGGTAAGAAAGAAGCAGAGCTTCCTGACAGGACCTTAAATAAATTCCCGTTATGTGGACATTTGTATAGAGTCAGGAGCCTTGTGCCTCCTTATGGAGTTCTGAGGTGAATTCTTACGGTTGGTAGCACGGCGTGATTCAAAATAGCTGTTCCCCGTTAATTGACTGGTTGGGGATGCAGTAGGATGCCATACTCCCGTGAAATGGTCATCTGATATTCTTGATCTAATCGAGTGGTCATTCGAAAATGATTCGGTGCGACAAGAATTCAGGAAGATCCCTTTGGCAATGAATGCTATGGTGGCACAAAGCTTGTTATGGCGACAGAGGCCGAGCTGCAAGCTTATGTGAATGCAATAGCTCCGCGTCTGGTCGAGATGCATACTTTGTCAGCTCATCACCTGCACCATTAATGCGTCAATGAGGCTATGCTGAGAAGAAAAGTAGGGTGGCACCAAGGGGCTGGACAAGCGCGCATCGATCTCTAGGTTGGAGATGTATCGCGTTTTGTACCCTCCAAACGAAAGACACGATAGACCTTCGCAGCATGTTTATTGGAAGAATGAGCACTTTAATGGTGGCTTTAATAGTGCAGAGGAGGTTGCTGGCCTAGTTGGATTACTACTCTTCAAGCCTCCATAGACATCTTGACTTATGAAGCGAAAATTGAGTGGGGTATGCTTGGTTGGAAAGGGAAACGCGGAGACATTGATCAGCTCCTTTGGGCACAGCCCGGCTGTGGTACCGAACAAGGAAAGAGTGTAGCGCATGGGCGTTCACCTCAAGCCCCTGCTCAAAATTACCGTAAATAAGAAGCTATTATCGCCTTGGATTGGAGAAGCACATGC